>NW_015164695.1:322035-322998 GCF_001447785.1 Gekko japonicus
GATTAATAAATGTAAAGTATTATTATTATTATTATTATTATTATTATTATTATTATTATTATTATTATTATTCCCACACAGGAGGCAAGCAGGAAAAGCGTCTTCATTAAGAGAGAAAGCCATTTGCCATCAATTCTGACAGGGCACAGTGGCTGAAGGGGGAGTGGGCGGGAAAGAGGAGTAGACCCAGCACCCGGCCAATAGCATGCGCGTACTCTTGAGTGGCGGCTAATAAGCCAATGGCTGAGGGAGCGCATGGAATGTTGCCACTCAAAAACAGAATTATTATATAGAGAGATTTACAGATTTGTTTTATACATTTTCATAAATACAGAAAATGCAAGAAAAAAAACTGGGATTCTAATACCCAAAAAAACTGGGATTCTATCCTACCAGATTAGCAGTGCAACTCTATACAGAATTACTTATTTAAATCCAATGAAAATGAATGGGATTAGACTGGAATAACTCTGCATTGATTGAACATAAAACATTAAATATTTTGTGGCAATTCAAAATATTACCTTCTTTTTTTGCCCCCCCCCCCGAAGGGGAATTTTTTTATTTTGCATTTTCTATACACTACACACCACAAATATGGAATGGGGAAAGGAATACTAATGCCCTATCACTATTACTATGAGAAATGGGTCAGGGAGATCTAGATATATAGTCTACTGGATAGGGGAAGGAAAACTACCATTCTATTCTAAATCTCCTACTGGATATGGGTATAGGGTAAAGACTAATACAAATCACGATCTAAAAAGCTAAAAGAATAGATCTTTTTAACCTATTAGTACAGGTTATACAGAGATTAGTTCGATTATAAAAATTTAAAGTTATTAGCTTGGCACAATTACTGCCCTTAGCACTCATGCGTTAGTTTTAGAGTCTTTTCTTCATAGATTTCTTCATTTTCTGCAGTTTGGGAGCGGCCTCTCCTTTCTCCGATTCAGATGA
>NW_015164695.1:323064-326883 GCF_001447785.1 Gekko japonicus
GCTGAGGATATTGGTGGGAGACCTGGTCTGGGAGTGTGGGGAAGCGCTTGGAGTTGTTGCAGATTCCTGGCTGCTTGAGAGAGGGAGAGGAAAGGGCATTGTTTGACTGTGATTGACTGCAATTGAGAGGAAAAGGGGCATTGTTTTGCATGTGATTGAGTGCCTGGGTGCATTTGAATAGCTGCTGCCCGCCCTCTGCTGGGGGAGGCCTCTATTTAAGGAAGCACCTTGCCAGAGGCAGAGGAGACCCAGCTGAGCTCTGAGCAGGAGCAGGAGACAGAGGGGTGAGTGGTTTTTTACTTGCTTTCAGCTGAGAGGATGTTAAGGATATTATAGCTTTAGAAAAAGTGCAGAAAAGGGCAACTCGAATGATAAAAGGGTTGGAACACTTTCCCTATGAGGAAAGGTTAAGGCGCTTAGGACTCTTTAGCTTGGAGAAACGACGACTGAGGGGTGACATGATTGAGGTTTATAAGATTATGCATGGGAAAGAGCAGGTAGAGAAAGAGGTACTTTTGTCCCTTTCTCACAATACAAGAACTCGTGGGCACTCCATGAAATTGCTGAGCGGTCGGGTTAGAACGGATAAAAGGAAGTACTTCTTCAACCAAAGAGTGATTAACACTTGGAATTCACTGCCACAGGAAGTGGTGGCGGCTACAAGCATGGACGGCTTCAAAAGGGAATGAGATAAGCATATGGAGCAGAGGTCCATCAGTGGCTATTAGCCACAAGGTATAGATAGGGACTCTGGGGCAAGTGATGCTCTGTCATGTTGGTGCTTGGGGGGGTCAACAGTGGGATGGCTTCTAATGTCCTGGCCCCACTGGTGGACCTCCTGATGGCACTGGTATTTCTGGCCACTGTGTGATACAGAGTGTTGGACTGGATGGGCCTTTGGCTTGATCCAACATTGGCATCTCTTATTAAGTAAATTTCTCCTGGAAGTTTATTTTTCTTTATAAAATCCGGATAAGTCCTGTATGCCACATCCATTTCTTTAATTAAGTCTTCTTGTTTATAATCCATTAGTGGGGCCAAGGCAACCACTCCTTTAAGAGTTCCTTTAAGTCCTTATCCTCAGGTATTCCATGGAAACGTAGAACATAAGAACATAAGAGATGCCAATGCTGGCTCTGTGGCGACGGTACATATCGGGGAAGAATGTGAGCCTCAATTCCTTGGGCGTCCCCTTGGAAGAAGCTCTCCTCAGCTCCCCAGGCTGGTGGTCTCCTACAGAGACCCGGGGGGGGGCAGGACAAACTTGAACCCCTCCTGTCAGCCGGGTCTTGGCACATCTCCATCTAAGTGAGACGAGACATGTCCGAGGGGCAGCCCCGTAATGGGGAAGGTTAAGTGAGTGAGAAGGGTGGGAAAGAAAGTAAGAACATGGCCCACTCTTCGTGCAAAAGAAAAAAGGCACATTTCAGCTCACTTGAGGTCATGAGAGCTGGAATATTATAAAAGCCAGAGCAATTACAACTACTGTCTTATATAACAGTGCAGGTTTGTATGTTTGTCAGGGGCCATTATTATTTCAAGTGTTGTTTGAAGGGTTGTTATTTTAAGGTGCATCTGAATGGGGAAAAATGTTGAGACAACTGGGCATTGAACCAGCCATCCAAATTATCCCCCTGCCCCCGGAATTTAAAATATTGGTTCTGCCTTGTAGCACTACAATTTTTTAGGCACAACCATTTGGAAGGCTACATTTTGTTTTAAAAGAAAGCTGTCAAATACTAACAGGTCTCCGAGAGTAGAGGGTATTCTATAGGAGAAAGTGTGTAGCTTATCAACTGGCAAAAAAGTGAAAATTGGAGTAGACTCTGTGGAGAAATTCTGACTGAGGTACGCATAGAAATACCAGTACAGATAACTGCACCCTCTAGCTATAGGATTTTCTCTCTTTTTATAAGAAATATGGTAGGATACTTTGGAAGAAAAATGATCTGCCAGTTTCAGATAGTTCCAGAATTCATTCATTATCACTTGTTTAGTGCTGTTAATTAAAGCTCCCACATATGTTGATTTTATTTATTTATTAAAATATTTATACCCTACCCTTCCCATAGCTCAAGGCACATTACAAATACAAATAAAAATACGGAACATACTAAAATCTGACCTAGTCTCTCCTCCCCCCCGTACCCTCATGTTTTCAGATGCATACCATTATGGGCATTATAGTCTTAAAGCTGTTTACAGTGTTGTTTCGGTTTGGCACCAAGTGCTAACTTCACAAAAATATAGTTGGGTTTAAATAGATTAAAATATCAAAATAGAAATAAGTGGCACTGGAAGAGTTATTTCAAAAAGATAAGCAAAGCACATTTTTGGAAATGCAAGAATTAAAGGTATGAGAATATATAATGCTTATGATGTGTTACTGATGAGTGAATTCATTGAAAGTACAGCAGATTTCAGACTTTTAAATAACACAAGAATTGAGTCTCTGAGAATGTGTAATGCTTATTCAGCGTTATTCATTAGTGAATACATTAAAAGCACAGAAGATTTCAGAAGGGCACCCGAAATCTTTAGATCAGGATTCAAATCAGGATTTGCAATATTTGAAATTAATTTCATTGTGGCATATTTCTTTAGTAAACCAAGAGCAATGTTCTCTGCATGCCAGAGTGGTTCTTTTTTAAAAAATATAATTTTTATTGGATTTCCAATCAAGTTTACATACACATCAATTACAAATTTACATAGACATCAATCTCAATAATAATAAAATATATAATTCCAACTATAACAGATCACCACATAGGTCATATGTATCTTATACAACTATTAATCCTAACAATCATTTGGCACATTATTAATTATTTCACCATAAATGTAATACATCTACAATATCGGGGATTTCTTTCTGTTGCATTAAATACTGTAAGATAGGGGACCACGTCACAGAAAAATTAGATTGTGTTCTTTGAGAGTAGGAATAATTAACACTCTCTGTAATTCTTGCCATTACATACATATTCCATAGCTTAGCGTGCCAGTTCTGTTTAGTTGGTCTCTGTTTACTTTTCCACTGTAGAGCAACAGCATTTTTAGCCGCTGCTAAAAGAATGGCAATTTGCTGTTTCGTACTCTCTACTGGTATATCTATACTCCATTGATGTAAAAGAAGATGTTCTACAGTATTTTGCAATTTTATACCAGATATTTGCTCTGTGGTTAAGATTATCTCATCCCAAAAGGGTATCAAAATAGGACATTCCAGCCAGCAATGTGTATATGTTCCCAGGCTACCACACTGTTTCCAACACAATGATCTTGCCGTTGGCACCATATGGGCCAACTTCTGTGGAGTCAAATACCAAAAAGTATGTATTTTAAACATCTGAAGTTTTATGTCAACAATATTGGTACTAAATGGAAAGTTCAACCATAACCTTTTCCATAGATCATCATCCAAAGTTTGTGTGCATAAAGTTTGCCATTTAAGTTGAAATGATAATTGTTTATCAGCATCGATTGACATTACGATAATATATAGCTTAGAAATTAAATGTTTCTTTGAGCTCCTAGCATATTTATAAACTTGTTTGAATTCAGATAGCGGTTGCGACATGATTGTAGTTATTTTTATTTGAGAACAAACATGTTGTATTTGTAAATATTGGTACCATGGGACATTCCATCCAAATTTTCCTCCCATTGTTGTTTTCTCTATTAATATCTTATTGGATGTTATATCTTCCAGAGTATTGAGTCCAGCTTTTCTCCAAGCTTCTTGAGGTATCATAACGCTTGGAGGCAATATCCTTTCTTGGTTAAATAGGGCTTGGTATCTTGATATTTTAGGTA
>NW_015164695.1:327969-333301 GCF_001447785.1 Gekko japonicus
TGCTCGTGGGCCGCATTGTCAGACCAACGGGCACCGTCATGTACGAGGTGTCCACAGAGTGCGGCCAGACCCTCAGGAGGCACATTGACCAGCTCAGGTGGCGAATGCTTCCCGATCATGAGTCAGTGGAAGTGCCGAGGCAGCGGGCAGAGCAAGGAGAGGATCCGGGCGAGGCTCCAGAGCGGACCATGGCCGCACCAGAGGACACACCCCGGGACAGCCAGCCCCCGGCAGCCGAAGACGGGTCCCCGGAACCCGAGACGGCAGCCGCAGAGGCCGCAGCACCACCTCAGGCTTCCGCCCCAGAGGTCGGAACCCAGGGGGCCCCAGAACAGGGCCCTAGACGATCCGTGAGGGTACGACGGTCCCCATCGTACCTTAAAGACTATGTTACATAGGGGAGGTTCCGGACTATGGGGGGAGGGATGTTGTGTCCACTGACCGCCACCGGAGGTCAGCGCACACGCCTGAGCTTCAGTCCTGGACATCAATGGGGACTAGGATCCTAGTCCCTCCACTGGGGGAACCAATGGGACCGTGGCGGGAGATTCAAACCCGGCAATAGGACCCAGGGATGTGCCCCTGGCTGTGTATATAGTTGGCCTGCCGGCCGTTTGTCCCCCGTCTTGTTGTGTACCTACTAAAGCGTGCTATGCACTACGTCGTCGTCTGTCGTCCTTCCATGCGGCAACCCACTACACAATAGCAGGATTTTGTGTAGACCTGCTTATGATGGCACCACACATCTCCAAGTAAAACCATCATATCTGGGGACCTTCAGAATTATGAACCAAAATATGCCATGTAGATGGTGTTCAGGTGACTGAAAAAAACAAATTTGAAATAAGGCAGAGAAGTTTAGCCAGAACTTGTGTGCAATATAAACTAGCTTGTGTAATATAAACCTGAGCTAGCTGCTGATAGGACAACCAAAAGAAGATCGAGGAGCTGACTGCGAGAAGAGAGAATTGAGTAACAGTGGCCTCTGTTAAATCAATGACACTAGCACTTTATTATGTGGTATGGTCTAAATGGTTTTAGAGTTGTTTTAATTGTAACTTATATCTCATGTTTGTAACCTATATACTGATTTTATGTAAGCCACCCTGGTTGGGAGGGTGAGGTAAACATTCAAATAATAATAATGATAATAATGATAATAATAATAATGATGATAATGATAATAGTAATAATAATATTATTGCAATGCTCCTTATTAAGATCTTAGAGATCCCTAGAACACCAGTGAGAGCTAAACTAAGACAGCATTTCAGATAAGGATGCCTTCTGTTCCAATACAAAACAGTTTTGTTTTTATACTTGTGTTTTATAATCTGAGTTTAACCAAAGATCATTGCTGTGATTTACCAGTTTTGTATAGGAGTAGGATCTGTGATGAACACAGCATTTCCACCTTGATATGTTCCAGTAATTTCAGTGAAGGCAGCAGATCTATGCATATGTTAGTTTTAAGTTGTAGGTCTCTTTCCTTCATTCATGAACAGTGCAGCTTGTGTACAAGAGTTCTCTGTTTATATTGTACCATGTAGGGAGCTTTGATTTAGATCACACATTTGAGGAAAGAATTGTTTCCTAGCTCAGACTGATGGTGTGATCTCTCTTTTTCTCATTGTTCTTTTCTTGCTTAGCCATAGTGTGTGTTATAACTAAAGCTTGGCTTACATGCTTTTGTTTGCTGAAGCTCATTCTCCTACAAGCCCCCTTGGTGTGATATATCTTTCTGTAATGTGTTAACATAATGACGGATATGTCACAGTTCAGCATTTGATACTCGTCTGCCTAGTTCCTTCAAGCCTATGCATCTAAGATTTAAGGTAAACAAGATTTTTTCCTCTTTTATACTGATTGGTTCTGTATAAAAGAACTTGGATATTTAACTGAGCATGTATTATCTATAAATGTTCCACTTGAAAAAGAAGCCAGGTTCCATAAGTTAAAAGGATGGTTGTTGCTATAGAATGTGCAAACATGGAAATCTTTGGTCAAGCAACTGTCCATGAGGTAAATAAAGGATTGTCCCAACAGAGTTTTCATTTAAGGAACCAAAACCTGAGCAGTCTCTTTTCCATTACCTTTTACTTTAGAAAAAAAATATGATAACCAAACAAACATCTTTTTGTTGGCTCACTAAAGAATGAGTAAACAGCCAACAGGTTCATCTATGAAGAAATATTATTTAATGTAGTCTCTCATTCCTCAGAACTTCTTAGAACAGTCATTGCTAATGCCATTGGCTGAGAATACAGTCTCTAGACCTATTTTTTTTAAGGCTATGGAGCTTTCTCTTTGAGTACAAAATAATGACTCCTCTCTCCCATCCTAATACAGAGCTAAACTATGCTGTTGACAAGATATTCTGCCAGTCAACAATTTTCCCTGGGAAAGAATAGTACAGACTTCCTTCCTCATTTTAGAGGGGAAAATCCTAAAATATATTTTCCCAGGCAGCTGGTCAAGAAAACAGGTGTTGATGAAACTCCAGAGTTCTCCCACTTAGCCTTCCCACCCCCTATGAATCCAATACCCTCATGTCTTGTCTTATAACTGTTCCCTTTCTGCACAGATCTCTCCCACATGCCATGTGGAATTTGACACACTTTGCCTTTGCTGATTATAAAAACCTCTTCCAGTTCATGTAGACTTAATTTCTGACAATGGTTCTCTGTCAAACCTGAAAATTCATGCTTCTTGGAAAATAGTCTAGCTTGCCTATTCAAGGCTCATTTTGAATTAGCAGCTTTGCACCTCCCCCCCCCACCCCAGATGATCAGCATCCCATAAAAACGGGCAACGCTCTCTCCTTTTTTTACAGCCTTCCTGGACTTTTCCAAGTCTGTCTCATGTGGTCCAGTTTTCTTGATGGCTCCTTCCACATTATTGCTCTCTGTCCCTTCATAACAAAACCTTCTCACTGTCACATGTCCTCCTGCTGCTGCTGCTGCTGCTATCTGGCCCAACCTTTCTCCCCCCCTGCCCTGCCTCTCTCTCACTGTTTTGTTGACTCTACCTCATTTTGGATTGAGTTTACAAACATTGCTGGTCTGTTCTTTGCCACTGAAAGTTGCATTTTTATCTCCTCCAACAATTATTCATTGTAATATAATGCAAGCATGATTAAACTCTGTGGACAAATAGGTAAACTGTTTTAAATCATTTAATCTGTGACCTTATGTTTTTTTCCCCTCAGGAGTATGGTATTTCTGCAATCAAGTGTCATTTTCGCCCAAATTAAATACTACCTCTGAAGTGTCACAACAGTTCACATCCTCATTACTTGACCTCACTATATTCAGTTTTTAAAAATTTTTGAGGGAATATTTTCCTTCCAGTCAGGCCCTAGGACTTCCCAATTTCAGTTGTAAATAAACAGCCTGCCTCACTTTGCTTCCCTGTGGTCTTCTTTATTTAAAAATCTGAGAGGTGCTGCCTTTGATTGAAAGACTGGAGGGCCCCAGTTTTCTTCATTGTCCAACTTTCACATGCATACATAGTAATGGGGAATATTATGGTGGGAATTATCTTGGTCACCAATAGCATATCCTTACTGTTAAGGATCTTTTCTAGCTCCTTCATGGCTGCCCTTCCCAGTTTCAGCATCCTTCTGATTTCTTGATTGCAGGTATTTGAAGGGCTGTGACTTAGAGGAGGGCAGGGAGCTGTTCCTATTGGCAGCAGAGGATAGGACTTGCAATAATGGGTTTAAATTAAGGGCGGGAAGGTACTAGGTAGACATTAGGGGGGGGAATTTTATAGTAAGAGTTGTTCAACTGTGGAATCAGCTACCTAGGGAGGTGGTGAGCTCCCCCTCACTGGCAGTCTTTAAGCAGCAGCTGAACAAACACTTGTCAGGGATGCTCTAGGCTGATCCTGCATTGAGCAGGGGGTTGGACTAGATGGCCTGTAGGACCCCTTCCAACTCTGTGATTCTATTCTATGATTCCCCCTTTTGATTGAGGATGAAGCCAAGGATCAGAAAACCTTGAACAATCTCAGTTTCTTCATCCCAGCCTTTAAGTTGTGTAATTCCCCAGTAGTCATCCCCAGTTGTCTTCTTGATGTTCAGCTGTAATTCTGCTTCAACCTTCATCAGGAGCTATTTCAAATCGTCACTATTTTCTGCCAGTAATGTTGGTGTCATCTGCATATCTCAAATTATTAATGTTCATTCCACCAGTTCACTCCACTATCAAAATCTAATCCTACTTTCTCTATGATGTATCCTGCATATAGATTGAAGAGATAGGGAGATAAAATACTTCCTTGTCTCACACCGTTGCCAGTTAGAAACCATTCCGTTTCTCCATATTCTGTCCTAACAGAAGCCTCTTATCCGGAGTACAGGTTCCGCATGAAAACAATCAGATGTTGGGGCACACCCATTTCTTTTAAAACTAACCTCCTGAAATCAGTGGTTCTGGAGTGGGCAAGCACTTCTTATCTTCCACAGTGAAGACAAATGCATTTAGCTTCTCAGCCATTTCCCTATCATCCTTCAGTACTCCTTTTACCCCTTGGTCATCCAAGGGCCCCACTGCCTCCCTGGCTGGTTTCCTGCTTCTAATGTATTTGAAGAAAGCTTAGCTTCCGAGATCTGACCAGATTGGGCTTGCTTGGCTTATCCGGGTCAGGGTCTACTTCATTGATTACTGAACGTCCCATCTGTCGATTGTATTGGCTCACTCCGTCTAATCCGTCTTGAGTCCAAGTGAGGAGGGGGGGTGGGGGCTATAAATAATGTAAACAAGAACCCTGGCTTGCCAGAGGGGCACCGCAAGTTGTAGCTCAGAGCCACTTGTCCGCTTTCTGTTTGTTCTCCGCCATGGGCTCTGGAGCTGCAGAGATGGCCAGAGGGGTACAGGGTTCTGGTTCAAGGCGCCGCAACCTACCACAGTTAGCAAACCTGCTTCAAGTCAGGCTTCCTGGTTTTGGTTTGCTGGCCAATCCAGACACTGATTAGTATGCTCCTCCACCCGGCACCACCCCATCAGCCGGACCTTGTGTGGCTTTGGGCTCCCGTACCTTACAGTTCATGATCCCCTCTTGCTTGAAGCGTGTGTAGTACATGTCCATGGAGTACACCTCACTCCAGAGGTAGCCATAGTACTGGGCATCATAGCCTCCTGCCAAGTGGCCAAATGTGGCTGGCATGTTTGTACCTGGTAAAGGGCAATATGAGCAGAGGTTAATGCCAGCAGAGAGGACAACATGAGGGCAATAGATAGCAAGCAGAGGGCAAGATGAGCAGAGGTTAATTTGAAGAAAGACTTCAGAATCCCTGTGGGCCTCAAGACAGCTGGATCCAATGAGCTCT
>NW_015164695.1:334744-335232 GCF_001447785.1 Gekko japonicus
TCTTTTCTGTGTGCCTAACTGACTGTCTCTGCTTCTCCAGGTCAGCCACCTTGGCCTCAAGGCAGCAAACACGTTCCCTGAGAACCAGGAGCTCCTTGCACCGAGCACACACCCAAGACTTCTGTCCAGTGGGCAGATAGTCATACATGTGACACTCCGTGCAAAATACTGCATAGCCCCCAACCTCCTGCTGACATTCTGGCTTCATAATTCTTTTAAAATAAGTAATTATAATCCCCCTTTTAAAACCTTTTGTATTTATGTGGTTTTTCTTGTCGAAGTCAACTTACCTTACGGGAAAGACAAAGAGCCTAGGGCCTTGGCTTTCTGGCTCTTCTTGGGCTTCTTACAGAGCCCCTAGGCAAAGAACCCTTTAGCTCGCCCTTCGGCTCGTGCCAGAGGCTCGTGCCTCTGGGAAGGTGCTTTCTTAAATACTGAATTACAGTCAATCACAGTCAAACAATGCCCCTTCCTCTCCCTCTCTCAAG
>NW_015164695.1:335447-344578 GCF_001447785.1 Gekko japonicus
TTTGTTCCTGGTCTTTAGACCACCTTGTTCTGTAGAAACAAGGCATTTTTCATCACTTTCCTGAAGATCAACAGCAAGTAGGCGTACAGACCATTGTTTTAAAATGTTCTTGTGGAATTTTTTTGGCTTTATTGTGAATTTTGCTACAACTATGGACTTCCACCTGCTGTAGATTTTGCTATGTCTTTTTCTCACTTTATATTTTACTTTTGTTAAATTTGGTTTCTGTTTTATAAGAACATAAGAAGAGCCCTGCTGCATCAGACTAGTGACCCATTTTATTCTGTTTCTTCTTTGAATCTGCTTAATCCCCCCTTTAAAGCCATTTATGCACATGACCATCATTATTCATGGTCATACAATTAAAATTACTCATAACATTACTTGTAAATTGTTCTAAAACTCTTTGGTCTATATCAGGGGTGGCCAACTTGCTTAAGGTAAGGGCCACATAGAATAAACGTCAGGTGTTTGAGAGCCGCATGACATGAACAAATATTACAGACATGCTTTTATTGAAAAATATGTAAATTTGCTTTTCATTAACATTAAATGAGACTGCCAAAAATAAAAACAAAAGATATTGCTAATGATATTTATTTGTCTAATGATATTTGTAGGCTGGGGGAGGGTTGAAGACGCATTTAATGTTGCTTTCTTTCTCTGCTCCACCCCCCCCCCCACCTCAAGCCAAGAAGGGGAACACTGGCTGGGGAAGACCGATAGGGGAACAGAGCTTCCCCAGCTGCCCTGCTGGGAGCCACACAATATGTGTGAAAGAGCTGCATGTGGCTCCCAAGCCACAGTTTGGCCACCCATGGTCTATATTAGCAAGGTATGAATGCACAGAATAACCACTCTATTCTCATCACTACTCAAAAGCCCCAAAAGGCCTGATAACCTGTCACTAGGACAGCAACATTAGATTACCTATAGTCTAACAACATCCTGAAATAAAGCACCGTGAAGCAGCTGTGATTATACTGGAGAGCTGGTAAAGTTAGGGTTGCCAGATCCAGGCTGGGAAACGCCTAGAAATTTGGGGGTGGAGCCTGAGGACAGGGACCTCAATGTGGTACAAGCATCAATTTTCTCCAGGAGAACTGATCTCTGTAGTCTGGAGATAAGTGGTAATTCCGGAGGGTCTCCAGGTTCCACCTGGAGACTGGCATCCCTAGGTCAAGTTCACTATCAGTTCTCAACAGAATCAGGCCTTTGGGGTGCTGAAGTGTAGTGGGTTAGACGCGTAAAGAAAGCATGGAGACTGATGTAGTGATCAGCATGGCTTTACTGGTACACCACAAGACTAAAGACTAACGGCCGGCAGGCCAACTATATACACAGTCCAGGGGCTTCCCCTGGTCCCATTGGTGGGTTTGATGATTTTTTGGGTGGAGCCTGTGGAGGGTGGGGTTTGGGGAGGGGTAGGGAGAGAGCTCAGTAGGGAATAATGCCATAGAACCCACTTTCCAAAGCAGCCATATTCCCCAGGGGAACTGATCTCTGTCATCTGGAGATCAGTTGTAATTCCAGGGGGTCTCCAGGCCCCACCTAGAAACTAACAAAGAAAAAAGAGATTAACGGTATGGAGAAAATTAAAAAAGACCAGAAACCCGTGAATATACTAGTGAATTTTGCTTAGAACTTAGTACTCTTTGAACATTTGGGAGCTGCTGTATCAGACCAGACTAAGAAGTAGGAAGATTGAATGCATTATGGGTGAGTTTCCTAATGGATGTATGCATTTTATACCTTGTATTGTATACTGGTGGCCTGTATTTCTGTTGTTATAGATTAGTTATGTTTGGTTGCAGTACTTTTTCTTGAAGAAGACACTGTGGAAACGGGATTTTTACCGGTGCCCCATTAACTTGATTGCTTTGGCTCCATCAACATCAGACTTTATTGCTTCACTGGGAAAGTCTGCTTCAGATAGGAATTTTGTTAGGACTTTGATCAGGATAGTCATCAAAAATTGGACTGACACCAGAGACATTTAGTATAATATTCTTCATTCATAACATTTGTTAAGGGTTCACACACTATTTTTATACATTCTTTGTTATTATATTCACAGGTTTCTGGTCTTTTGTTAAAATTCCCACCTGGAGACTGACAACCCTAGCAGCGCCCTGAAATGTGTACTGGTGTTAGATACAGAGGTAATTTCCACTGATGGTGCTGTCCTATTGCAACCCAAAATGCTGCTCCTGAGTGACAGGGGACCCTAAGGAACAGAATGAAGGGAGAATGGCAGGTTTGCTTTGGAAGGGAGAATCAATGAATTCTTTCACTGGATACAACTCTGCACAATTACAGAATTCAAACCTTGTGTACTTCTGAAATTTTCTTCAGGATGCTGTAATGCCTTACGTACACATTCCCACAAATGCTCCCATGGCTTCTTGGAGGATTGTTATACAATACCTGGGGATCCCAGTAAGTGGATGTTAGTTTGATAGCCTTTTTATCTATTTATCCCCTGATTAGTGAAACCTCAGTTCAAAACCCACAAACACATACTTTATGGATTAAGATGACATTTTATCATTCAAAATGAATCCTTTCCTAATGATTATGACATGGTGCTTCAGTTCCCTTTTGGGTCGTCCCCCCCCCAATCTCTGTCTCGATGGCAAATCTTGAATCATTTCCAGAGGCAATATTACAGATTGGATATGTTAATTTTTGATTTGTTTTGGATTTCCTACACTTATTTTGTATCTTCAGTGTTGACAGATTTGTAGGGATATTAGAAGAAGACAAGTTAGAACAAGTCCCAGAAAATCCTGAGGACTGATTCATGCATCAAATACTATTTTATTCTTTCATGCTTTTTTCCACTGCAAAAGCCTTATTGTTTGGGCTACCTACTCCTATCATTTCATAAATTCTAGCATTTAAGGGAGCCAGCATAAAGGAAAGCAAGAAGAGTGATATAGTCGCTCTGCACATTTCAGGCTTTGCCTGAGAAACAGAAAATAAAATTTCCAGTATATCATAGCTTTGTATGCAATCTGTGTGCACTTTCTTGGGACTAAGCGCCATCAAACACATTGGGAATCTAAGTAAACATGTATAGGCTTGAGCTCCACAGCTTTCTCAGGCTTTATAATGCTGCAGTTCTAATTGTTTATTCCAATTCGTTTAGTGGACACAGTTTATACAACTGATACCCCAGTTTTCAAGATATGACCAGCAGTGACCGTGCACAAGGTGTGGCTGACATTATCAATGGGGCATCTTGGGTAGATCTGGCCCAGTGACAACTCTAGACAAAATAGCTTGTGGAGTGAAGGAGTATTGAAGATAAAGAGTTATGATGAAAATAAAAACTGTGCTATATACCTTAAGCATACATTCTATACAATGGAGATACATATGGCTTCAGTCCATGCTAAGGACTTAATATGGTGTGGATTTTTTGTTGGGGGGAATGAAAGGTAGTGGATAGGGATGTGCAATGTCAAAAAATATTGTTTTAATTCCATCTTGTAATTTTTAAAAGGGAAGATGTATCAGTTTTTAAATTCTTGGGTTTCTTTTCTTTGTATTGTGAAGACTCACCAGGTTCCATTTCTGTTTTCATTAAGATTGGATCGGATGTCTGCCCATTGTTTTCCATGCAGGGAAAATGGCAGATTTTTCTGAGCAGACATTTTACAGTCCCTTGAATAAGGTAGTTCCAGCCATCCTCCCTGCATTGTGGGAAAAGACATGAAACTGGCAGCCAGTTTTCTGGAACATTGTTTTTTCCCCCCAAACCAAACTTAGTAACTGCAAGTAAAAGTAGTATCTATCCAGTGAGGTGCCCGCTCACCTGCCCCACTGATCATGTCGTAGAGGAAAGGGACCCTACTTATGCAAACCTCTGAGCGTGTGAAGTGCCATCAAGTTGCAGCCGACTTAGAATGATCCCAGCAAGGGACTTTCAATGCAAGTGAGAAGCAGAGGTGGTTTGCCACTGCTTTCCTTTGCAGAGTCTTTCTTGGTGGTCTTCCTTCCAAGTACCAACTTTCCTTAGCTTCCAAGATCTGATGAGATCTGGCTCTACCATGCCACCTTCCCTCCCATATCCAAATCTAAGCAATGAAAAATATGACATTCCCCCAAATCACTAATTAATTTGCAAAAAGGTAGAATACAGGTAACTCATTAACTGAAGACAAGCAGAGAAGCCAACAAATTAAGGGGTGGGGGGAACCACAATGAAAATTTTCTTTATTTATCCTGTGGCAGAGTTATACACAGGAAGCATACAATAATATAAAATGCATAACCAAGTTGATACAATGGGTATGCAGACTGATTGGGCAACCTCCTAAATTTTTGTTGTTGTTTTGTTGTTCAGTCACATAGTTGAGTCCGACTGTTTGCAACCCCATGGACCACATCACGCCAGGCCCTCCTGTCTTCCGCCGTCCTGCGGAGTTTGCTCAATTTCATGTTCATTGCATCGATAACACTGTCTAACCATCTCATTCTTTGCCATCCCCTTCTTCTTTTACCTTCAATCAGGGGTCATTTCCTGCAGGAGCGCAAAGAAGCGGAGCTCCAGCAGTAAAGAGCCCAGGGGGTGGGCACATGCAACAAGTCCCACCCCCTGCTCCCAACAGCCCTCAGTCAGAGCAAGAAGCAGCCAGGTAAGTTGCAGAGCCCCCCCCCCGGCCCAAAACAGTCTAGTGGCACCTTTAAGACCAAGTTTTATTCCCGTACAAGCTCTCCCACCTCTGTGAGGACAGATTTGCATGCCCCCCCCCATTAGCTAGCAATCCAAAAAAATCCAGTGGAGCCTGAGTGGTGGGTGTTGCCTTCTGACACACTTCCGGTGATGTCAGGGGGTGTTGCATATGCAAATCAGTTATGCTAATGAGTTATGCTAATGAGCTCCTGCACATCTTTTTCTACGGAATGACCCCTGCCTTCAATCATTCCTAGCATCAGGGTCTTCTCCAGTGAGTGCTCCCTTCTCATTTGGTGGCCAAAATATTTCAGCTTCAGCTTCAGTATCTGGCCTTCCAGGGGACAGTCAGCGTTGATTTTCTTTAGGACTGACTGATTTGATCACCTAGCAGTCCAAGGGACTCTCAAGAGTTTTCTCTAGCACCATAATTTGAAAGCATCTATTCTTCAGCGCTCGGCCTTCCTTATGGTCCAACTCTCGCAGCCATACATTACTATTGTATTACTATAGCCAGTTTGGTGTAGTGGTTAAGTGCGCGGACTCTAATCTGGGAGAACCGGGTTTGATTCCTCACTCCTCCACTTGCACCTGCTGATGTGACCTTGGATCAGTCACAAGCTCTGGCACAGCTGTCCTTGAAAAAGAGCAGTTTGTGTCAGAGTTCTCTCAGCCCCACCCACCTCACAGGGTGTCTGTTGTGGGGAGGGGAAGGGAAAGGAGTTTGTAAGCCGCTCTGAGACTCCAAGTGAAGGGCGGGGTATAAATCCAATCTCTTCTCTTCTTCTTCTCATCTATTGGGAATACCATTGCTTTGACTATACGGACTTTTGTTGGCAGGGTGATGTCTGTACTTTTTATTATGCTGTCTAGTTTTGCCACAGCTTTCCTTCCAAGGAGCAGGCATCTTTTAATTTCATGGCTGCAGTCACCATTTGCAGTGATCTTGGATCCCAGGAACGTGAAGTCTGTCACTGCTTCCATGACTTCCCCTTCTATTTGCCAAAGAGTGATGGGGCCGGATGCCATGATCTTAGTTTTTTTTTGATGTTGAGTTTCAAGCCAACTTTTGCGCTCTCCTCTTTCATTCTCAGCAAGAGGCTCTTTAGGTCCACTTCACTTTCTGCCATTAGAGAGATATTGTCTGCATATCTAATATCTAAATTTCCAAGCCACTCAATCACAGCTGGGGAGAGTTCAAAGAGCTGTCACATCACCCTGGAAAGCATGAGGCTCACATTCCTTTGACAGATGCAAAATAGTCTGGCGGGCTGTACCACAATTGCATTCAGGCCCTGGTATTTTGCCCCATTTAAACAACAGGTTGGCACAATTGCTAAAGCCTGTTTGTATTCTATTAGCCATCTTCCATACTTTACGTGACAAGTCAAATCCTGTGGGCCCCTCATTGGTGTTTATCAGCTTATGGATAGCGGATGGAACTGACTGTATCAATGTTCACAACCATTCATTCCCTAGATCGAAATGTTGTGATTGCAGGAGATGTGGGGGAGCGATGTGACACAACGTGGGTAGGCAATAGGTTGGAGTGGGTTTAATACATCCACTGATGGTTCTCATTGTTATATTGAGTTAGACATCAAGTTTTTAGACATGGGGGCTTCTGAGCCACACTGAAGCACCATATCCCACACTGAAGCATACTATACACCAACCCCAAAGCTGAGCATCTCAGTGTTGTAGCAGACACACCCCAAGTTGTAGCACATAATTTTTGGAAAATGTTGTTTCACATGTGTATTTTTTGCTGATACATTGATAAGATGGTGTTTATAGCCCAGAGTCCTGCCCAGGAAAAGGTTTTGTGGGTGTCCGAGCCAGTGTTCCCTCTAAGCTGAGTTAGTGTGAGCTAGCTCAGTTTTTTAGCCTCCAGCTCACACCTCAGGAAGGACGGCCCCAGAGCAAACTGATTTTTGCAGTAGTCAAATCACTCACAACTTTAATGCCAGTAGCTCACAAAGTAGAATTTTTGCTCACAAGACTCCACAGCTTAGAGGGAGCATTGGTCTGAACTATCCCTTGCTTTTCCTTGGAGTCATTCCTGATTTGGCCTGTTAAGCTGAGGAAAAAGGCGATCAGGAGACCATGAAAAAGAGGAGAAAATATTGTAAGTTCAATCATAGGCATTTTCATTTATGTCTTCCATGAATCTGTTTGGCAACTGTCTGCTGAACTTGATGGATCACTGGTCTGATCAAGCAGGTTCTTGCTATGTTCATTCTAAGACCTTGGAATGCTATGCAAGTCAGAATAGACAATAATGGGTTAGATGGGCCAGTAGACTGACTCAAAGGAAAGAGGAAAGCAGTGAAGAGTTATGAAAGGGTAAGGGCCTTGGGAAAGGATCAAGATAAATTTGGGCTACCAGGCGATATCAGTCTGGCAATAGCCTCTCAGTCCAAGGAAAGGGATGGCAGTTCAAAAATATAGCTGTAATTATCCTTCATGAATGTTGGGTAAAGTCTGATACTACTTTGTGAGTGAAAGGCCTAATAAAAAGAACTGCAAGAGATCTCATACTATCTAGAAAGTCAAAGACTAGAACAAGCAAAAGAACAAACAAATCCAAACTTGAGAGCCAAATCAGCTGGGTGTAGTATTCTAAAGTGCACTGGGTAACCTTAGGCCAATCTTTCTCCCTCTCTTCCCTCTCTCTCAGCCTCACCTTCCTCACAAAGTTGTTGTGGGAATAAACTGGGGAAAGGAAAAACACAGACACTACCCTGAACTCCTTGGAGAAAGGGAGGGATAAAAATGTACTCTTAGAATGAACTCCATGGCAAATGACAGAATGGGTATTTGACATGTTGTCTCAACTGAAAGGAAAAATGATAATGTAGGAGGAGTTTCTCATGAAAGAGAGCTAAAGTGGCATTTCTCAGCAAAGATCACTTCTTTCTTCCTCTTCATGCAAAACTAGTTCTTGCCAATAGGAGATAGCAGTAGGAGCTCATGAGTCAGTATATGAATTTGTCCTCCTTTTGTAAAATTCAGCTGTGTTGCAAATCAAGCATAACTTCAAGATACAAAAAACTGTCATTTGAATTATTTTTTTAAAAAATAGAGTCACACAAAAAACAAGGAGTAAAAATAATTGGACTTGATAATTACCGATGAGATAACAGCTCAAATATAAGTCCAGGCTAATCAAAACTTTCACCTGGTTCCTGAACATTAGGGTAGACACAAGAGGAGACCCACAACAAAATGTTGCATAATGTGTTGGGGCCCTACCGTAGTCTTTGTTGCAGGCAAGGAACTTGTGAGGAGGGGACTTTCCCTTACCTTTCCCCCCTCTCCCCCCTTATTGTCAAAGTACCCTCCTCTTTCTTTCTGCACGCACCCCTTATCTACTAATCTTCCCTCACATCCCCTTCTCTTCTCACCCCTTCTATGTCAGCTTTCCTCCCTACCCCATTCTCTAGCAATCCTTTCTTACCCCCTTTCTCCTTTCACCCCTTGTATGTATCACCCCCTCTTATCCCAGCCCTTCTCAATGTCCTTTTCCCTCCAACCCCTCTCAGTCTGCCCCTCTCTTTTTCTCCACTATTTCTCTACCCCCCCAATCTCCCCTTCCTCTTTCTCTCCCCCTCCTTCAGACAATCTCCCATTCTTTTCTTTCTCTCCCCCAACAGACAATTCCTTATTCTTTCTCTCTCTCTCTCCTCCCTCTCACAGAACCCCACTTCTTTCTGCTACTCTCCTTTTGCAGTTGCAGGCCAGCAAATGTCCCCAATCTGGTTGCAGGAGGGAGTGGGGCCGGCCGATGACGCAGGCTTTGCCTCCTTGCACTTCAACTGACACCCAGCCACAGGGCCAGCTTGGGCAGCAGAAGGCAGACAGGCTGGCTCCAGTGCACAAACCTGCTGCCTGAAGCTATAGTCTTCATTGCCGACGGTCCTGGTGGGGCTATCCCAGCAGTGGAGTAATACAACTATTGTGATGGTGGCTTCCTGCACGGCTCCAGTGGCTTTTCCCGTGCCTCAGTAAGTCCGTTCTCTGCGCTTGCGCAGAGTAAGCAGTTTTACTTTTGGGGGGATTTAAGCATCCCCACATACTTTTTAAAACATTTTAGATTTTTCTGCAAACATGGGGACTGCCCCAAGTTTGCAGGAAGATCTGTTTACCCTCCATGTGACCCAGATCCACAGATATAAGTATCTGCAGGCAGAGAGGACCTTGGCTATTAGATATATAGATGATAAAGCATCTTTTGGCACTGTCCACCTGATTTCTGATGTGATCAAATCTCCAGGGAATATTTCCTCCATTAACTGCTGCTGATTAACTCTTGCTGTCCTTATATGGGTGTCCCAACCTCAAATGGCTTTCCAGACTTAATATTTGCCCAGTTGGAGGGGAGACACAGGCATTCTAAGGCAACCTGCAAATAGCAGCTCTAGTGGACCCTTTGAAGGTGAGAGAACTT
>NW_015164695.1:344619-345817 GCF_001447785.1 Gekko japonicus
ACAGCTATTTGTGAAGGGCAAATGTACTAGGGATCCAGTTATAGATCTTGCTCTGAGAAACTAACACCAGTATATTTGATTGGATGCGGAAATGAACCAGTACAAAGAGTTGATGAGCAGACATTTATTTCCATTTCAAAAAGCAGATGGAATAAACTCAAGTGAGCCCTTAAATTAACTAGCCAAGTAATGAAAGCCAAGCAAACAGAGAAATATTCTCTTCATTTTAAGGGGCACATTTATTCCATGAGCTTACTACAAATCCGGTCATCAACTGAAGTAAGGCATCCATACACAATACTAGACCAAACTAACATTATCCCAAGCCCAACGATGTCAAAAAGCAAGAACTAAATGAGAGCAGGTGAGCATAACCACAGTATACACACTAAGTTGCTTGTATAGCACGCACATATGAAGCGTATTATGAAAGAAGCGATTAGAAAACATTCTAGTAACAATATACTCAGTTCACAGATGGGAAATGCTGAGTTTCCAGTCTGCAGGACAATGTATGGCAGGGAACGCAAAAAACCCACCACCACACTCAAGGAAATTATCCAAGCCACCTGCCAAGTGGAAAGAACTCAAAATTCACACAGAGCAGACACTCATGGAAGTGAACCAAGTTTGCTACAGACTGCAGGTCTTCACCATATGCATCATTACAGGGAATTAAGAAATGAAGCTTCTAGGAAAACATTTACCCGTTGCATAAGCAGACATGCCTCCCTTATTTTAAAAGAAATCATCTGGCTGGCCGGGATCCCAGGAGGATGAAAACTGTCACAGCCTACCCTCCCAGGAGCAGCTCCCACACTTCATGCCAGTTCCACCATTTGGGGGAGGAAACACCATTCTCAGACTATCTTTCTGTCCCTAATGATAAGGAATTCCTTTTAGAAAATTTTCTCTTCTTTAAAGACTGGAAAAATTAATGAGGGCTCTGCATTCATAATACAGAGGCAAGAGGGGAGATTTGTTTGTTTAATATTTATTTAATTCTAATCATTGTTAGTTATATTCAGAGGTCATTTCGGGGGGGAACGCGGGGGAACACAGTTCCCCCGGGTGAGGTGCAGGGGGCGGGGCACATGACAAAGCCCCGCCCCCTGCTTCCGGCCGCCCCGCTTCCAGCCCTCATTCAGCCAGGAGGAGGCAGGAGAAGAGGGAGGGTAAGTTGCTTCCTCCCCGCCTC
>NW_015164695.1:347125-392696 GCF_001447785.1 Gekko japonicus
AAGAGACGCCAATGTTGGATCAGGCCAAAGGCCCATCCAGTCCAACACTCTGTGTCACACAGTGGCCAGAAATACCAGTGCCATCAGGAGGTCCAGCAGTGGGGCCAGGACATTAGAAGCCCTCCCACTGTTGACCCCCCCCCCAAGGACCAAGAAGACAGAGCATCACTTGCCCCAGAGCCCCTAGCTATACCTTGTGGCTAATAGCCACTGATGGACCTCTGCTCCATATGCTTATCTAATTCCCTTTTGAAGCCGTCCATGCTTGTAGCACCCACCACTTCCTGTGGCAGTGAATTCCATGTGTTAATCACTCTTTGGGTGAAGAAGTACTTCCTTTTATCTGTTCTAACCCGACCGCTCTGCAGTTTCATGGAGTGCCCACGAGTTCTTGTATTGTGAGAAAGGGAGAAAAGTACCTCTTTCTCTACCTGCTCTTTCCCATGCAAAATCTTATAAACCTCGACCATGTCACCCCTCAGTCGTCTTTTCTCCAAGCTAAAGAGCCCTAAGCGCTTTAACCTTTCCTCATAGGGAAAGTGTTCCAACCCTTTTATTTGCCCAGTTTGAGGATCCCAGGCAAAATTAAAATCTAAAAAATCCCGATGACATATGAACACAAAATAAGGCGCCAAATAAAGAGTGAGACAAGTTGTGAAACTTATCAAAGGGCAAAAAAATTAAATGTCTATATCTGAGGCCCTCTTAAGGCCCAGGCCAAATGGCCATCTGCCCACCCCATGGATGTAGTTTCAGTTTACCATCCTCCTCCTCCGTCTTGTCACCACTACCACCACCATGTATTTTTTTTAAAATAAGATTTTTATTCTTTTACATAATAATACAAAGCAGAGAAATAAATAACACAATACCACCACCATGTATGAACACTGGCAAGCATTGTAGTTGATTACACACAATTTTTGCATCACCTTCCCTCAGCATTGTTCCTTTCACCTCCTTAGACAAACAGTGTTACCTAAGCCATCTCCCCCCCCCTTCATTTATTAGCTGTAAGTTCAGCAAGCAACTGAATGCTTAACCAGCAAAATGAAACTTACAGGAAGAAGGTTCTAAAGGCACCATAGGCAAAAAAAAAAATCATTAATACATACAGCACTGGATTTTGATTAAAGAACAAGTGCATTTGTACTGTGATACTCTTGCAAATCATATGAGTACCAATAGGCAATTACCCTCAGAACTGAAAGGCATAAAGTGTAAAAGCAATAGCAACAACAAATAATTTTCACATGGTACAAAGCTGCCTCAGGACAATCTATATGATAAGAGGGGAAGAACCTCATGCAGCGTTCTGGCCCCTGCCTTTGACCACAAACTCGTCCTCTGTTCCAAACTACTTGATGCCTCTCCTCCTGTTTAGGGTTTCTTTTTTCTCTCTTCTGTTGAGAGCAGCACAACTGGGCAACGGTCCCTGGTGGATCTTCAGTCTCATCTGGTATAAGAATTCTTTGTTTTTAAATAACAGGAAGAAAACTGGCGTAGGAAAAGAGGCTAAAACACAGGCAATCCCAAATCCAAATATTTTGGGTCATGAACACACAACTATATGCTGACCTGGGCTTACCACATACACTGGCCATCGCCATGTGCATATTTGAAATTCTGGCACATGTTAGAGTGTATCCAACCTCCAATGGAACAACATTCCCATTTGAAGAGTAGTGGCAATCCCCACTCTTGCTGCAGACCTCCATACTTATCCTGTGGGTCTGCTGATCCCAGGAACCAAATTTCAGAGGGAAAACTAGTGTGCTATAGTAGGAAAGGGAAAAAATGAAAAAGTCCTGGTCCATAAAGTCCACAGATAGCTGATATATCCCATTACGAGACAACATGTAGGTTCATCAGGGCATACAATCTTGTTAAAATGCTTGGATGTGTAAAAAAAAATATTACCAGATGTATTTAAAATCAAATAAGTGCAGCCACATCTCCCTCATTACCTTGAAGCCTACAGAGGAGATAGTCCCGTGTCAATTTCCACAGCCTCCATGGATTCCCTACTGGGTTGCTGGCTTTGCCCATAGACAGTGACTCCTTCTGCTGCTATGGAATGAAAATATTCTACTACTGCCATGCTGCAGTATATTGGCACTACTTCCTGGTTCTTTTTCACATATGTAGATGGTTGCTTGAGAGGTTATAAATGAGCCTATATGGCATAGAAGTTAAATTATTCGGACACATTCCATCTCTACATGCATTACTTACTCAGACTATTCTATTTTCTTTAAATGACACCTCTCTTGTGTGCACATGGAAATTATTTCCTGTAAAATGAAAAAAAATGATGATAAATATCTCCAAAACCATTTATGTCACGCTCTCCCTTGGACTTCGGTGCGGTGGCCGTGGTGTTGGGGGTCTCGAACAGATTCCGGCAGGGGAAACGGCCCTTGGAGCGGCAGGATCCAAAAAGGGAGAGGGAGTGAGGGGCCTCAGATAGGCAGGGGACAGGGTTAATGTCACCCTGAGAGTCCCTCTTCCAGTGCGCTGTGGACTTACTTTCTCTCTCTCTGCTGTCTTTCCGTCTCTCTGGTCAGCGTCCCACTTCATTCCACAGCGCACTCCTCCTCCTCGGCCCCTTCTCCACCTTGCCATCAGGATGCACAAGAGAAAAAAATCCACTATGCTTTTAAGAATACAAACAACCAAGTAATGCTGTGGTAGAAAACCCTCACATGGGGTCTTCTTGGTTATGTATATTGCTTTATTGACTTACCATATGGGCAATAATTAGAGAGATGAGAATTTGAAAATGGTCTTAATGCTTCCAGGGCACTCTGTCAATGCTAACTGCATCCACTGATGAAAAAGATGTACATCTCATTCTTATTTCATGCAAAGGTGCTAAGAAAGCTGATTGTACCAAAGACGTCAGTTTGGTCCTAACAACAATGTGTTTTTTGAAACACTTCTTCAGAAAAGTTATGTTTCTGGTGAGATCCTGTATTAAGCAAACATCTACTGCTGTGCAATATTTCCTGTCACATAGAATTCGTCATCAGGCATAACTGAAAGGTCGACAAATCACGATCATTTATAAGACGTCCTTTCCCATTCTCAGCTGGAGGAATTGGCCAGGCATTGGAAGTTCTCTGCTTCTCTTGCAATAGTATCATGGCATCTCAGAGTTTGGGATGAGGCAATAATGGGGAAGTTAATATTCCAAATGAAAAAGATGTACATCTCATTCTTATTTCATGCAAAGGTGCTAAGAAAGCTGATTGTACCAAAGACGTCAGTTTGGTCCTAACAACAATGTGGATGTTTTTCAAACACTTCTTCAGAAAAGTTATGCTTCTGGTGAGATCCTGTATTAAGCAAACATCTACTGCTGTGCAATATTTCCTGTCACATAGAATTCGTCATCAGGCATAACTGAAAGGTCGACAAATCATGATCATTTATAAGAAGTCCTTTCCCATTCTCAGCTGGAGGAATTGGCCAGGCATTGGAAGTTCTCTGCTTCTCTTGCAATAGTATCATGGCATCTCAGAGTTTGGGATGAGGCAATAATGGGGAAGTTAATATTCCAGACACATATCACTGGGAGGCAGGTGGATCTCAATGGTTTTTAAGCCAAGTGGTGCTCATTTAAGGGTGCTGTCTGAAAAAAGAGTTTAGTGGTTTGCAATCACCAACTAAATATTCTTTCTTTTGGCTGACTTAAACTGGCCTCTCCTTAGTTCTTTCATTTGTGTATTTAGTTGCTTAGTTAAGAGGCAAAAAAAGCACATGTTCAAAGAGTATTTTCCTATACCCTTTCTTCTTTTCATTCTTAAAATAAATATATAATTGTACTATGTTATTCTACAAGCATGTGTTCAATAAATAACATCTTACACAAACGCACATGAAGCAACACTGGTTACAGTAGACTCAAGTGTGTTTGTTTACCTCAAATATTGTGGCCAATTCACACAGCTCCTATCATTTCAATTAAAAAAAAAAAAATCTCCCGAAGGTAGTATTTTCTCTGTTTAGGGACCGAAAGCCACAGTTCTGCCCACAGTAGATACCGGGAAGTGTAATTGATATTCTTTGCAATGGCCTTTTCATTTGCACTGGAGATTACAATTAATACACAGTTTAATTTCCTGATGATAAATTATATCAGAGATTAAAAGCATGTGTGGATTTTACTCAAAGTCATATGGGCATAGAGTATACTGTTTCCAGGCCCTGCTCACAATGGAAAAGTGATTGTTATGATTACATGACAAAGACCTCAGTATGGAGAGATGCCACATCTGTGAGTCATTCACAGAAGCTCAGCAAACAGTCTGGAATAAGGGGATTAAGAGGGCAAGAGGGAGAGATGCCTTGGGAGGAGGCGTATGTGTGTGCGCCTGTTAGGTGTCAAGAGAGATAATTAACCATTACATTGCATTAAGGAGATCAGACCACATTCGCACACCAGATGCCACGCTAAATCGGGCACTGAGCCTGCAGAAGGCTTTCTTTTCTGTTCCTCAGCCATCTAGTCCTCATACCTTTTCCTACTTTACTAATGAAACTCTGAAGAGCCCTGGGAAAAGTACTCAGTAACAGGCAGAAGTAGGGGAGGGAAGTGTGGATGGGAAGAAGTGCCATTAAGTGCTAGGGTTTTACACCATGGGCACGAGATGGGACTCACCAGAGCCAGGATTCAAACTTCAAGCAGGTCTTGATCTGAATTATTTTATTATTTATTGTATTTATGAATCGCCCCACCCCTGCTACTGCAGGGCTCTAGGTGATGTACAACCACAGATAAAACAAGATAAAATCAGTTAAAACATTAGTACAACCTTATAGACAATCAGATAATGAATAACCAATCCTGATTCCAACTCCCACTACCGGCTACTTCATGGACGGGGGAAAGAGGGCAAAATAGATGTAAACAACAGAGAATGGGAAGGGTACCAGACAAGATGGAACCATCACTGTCCTCAACCAAAAGCCTGGCGGAACATCTCTGCCTTGCAGACCCTGCGGAATTGTGTCAGATCCCGCAGGGCTCTGATGGAATTTGGCAGAGAGTTCCACCAGGTTGGGGCCAGCACCAAAAAGGCCAAGGACAGCTGGATGTCTTTAGGGACAGGGATCACCAGCAGATTGCTGTCTAAGGAGCACAAGGCTCTCCTGGGGACATAATGGAAGAGACAGTCCCATAGACACATCGGTTCTTGACTGCTCAAGGCCTTATAGATCAATACCAAAACCTTGAACTTGACTCGGTATTCCACTGGAAGCCAATGTAGCTGGCGCAGCACTGGATGTATATGTGCCATCAGTGACGTTCCCGTCAGGACTCACGCCACTGCATTCTGGACCAGTTGGAGCTTCCAGGTCAATCTCAAGGGCAGGCCAGCGTAGAGTGAGTTACAATAGTCTAATATGGAGGTGACCGTTGCATGGATTACTGTGGCCAGATCAGAGCGCGACAGGAAAGAGGCCAGTTACTGAGCTTGTCGTAGATGAAAAAATGCTAGTTTGGCAATCTGAGCAACCTGGGCCTCCGTACTTAAGGAGGGATCCAAAATCACTCCCAAGCTCCTGACGGATTCTGCTGGTGTCAGTGGCACTCCATCAAGAGCTGGTAATCTGTGCCCAAATCCTGAAAACCAGAAGGGTACCAGGCATGAATTGAGGTTATGTACCACCCCTCATTCTGGCCACTGCGGGAACTGCTGGGAGATTTGCGGCCCCCCTCTACAAAGCCTCCTTGTATTATGCATTAGGGTGCAGCAGTTCACATTAAATGCTTCCTAGCAGTGCTTTTTTTTGTTTTTAATGGTGCCAGTAGTCATAGATCAGGCTGCACAGATTTCCACCATTCCCCCTTCCTCTGCAGCTCCCCATTCAGCTGTTCCTGAGGGTCCATTCTCTCCTTCTCTGGCTGAATGGGGCAGGCCAGCACACAAGAATCAGGAATTGAAATAGCCCTGAAAAAGTTCAGGTCCTTTGCACTGGTGAGTACCATCACCATAAAAATGGCCACATCTAAACAACTGATAGAGCATCCTATGCAGAGTTATGCCAGTCTAACAATGCTGCATTGGATGGAACTGGAATCTATGTGCTTAGACTGGAGTAAGTCAGCACAGGATTGCATTGTAAGAGACATCGCTTTGCTGACTGCGTGCTGTATTAGTTCTACCATAATTTGCATGAAAACTGGGTCTGGCAGCCCACCAGGACTGATCCTGCCAGACCATGGACTGTCACTTGGTCCAGCAATGGTCAGCAATGTCTTTGTCTCCATGCAGCTTTTCTGGGGCCAATGCATGTTACACTAGACAATTGCTCTGCTTGGAGGGGCCACTTGGTTTGGCTTGCTTGAATCATACATTGGTATCGAAGGCTTGTTTCTTGCAAGTATTTCTGAGCCCTCGGGTTCATTGAGTCACCTTTGCCATGCCAATGGTTAAGCCTATTGTTTAATTTTAATGTACTGTAGATCCCTGCGGTGATGAGCCATGTGGGATGGTCCTCAGTAAATCTACCTGCTTACGTAGTTGGATGTGAGCAGACTATTTCAAGAGGGCAGGAGTTATACTCAGAAACATATGTCTGTTCCAGGTGAGATTACTTCTCCTCCAGTCCTTTAAGAGCCTATAATTTAGCCCTGCCCTGCCCTTCACTCCACTCCTCTTGAATTTGGATTCACCAGAATTTCTAACATTAACTCTGGAATTTGTGTTGGGCAGCACAACCCCACTTGTCCTTACCAAGTGCAGTGATGCAAGCCCTTCCATTCTCCTCCAGGATGACAGCAAACAGCCAGAACAATCCTCTTGTGCCACTGGCCAGGCCACGGGATGGCACCAGCCTGTCTTCACTTGGTTAGGAGTGAGGCTGGCCTGCCGTCAACCACCTGAGCCACAGTGCAACTGGGGAGGGTTCACGGGGAATTGCAGGCAGTTGCAGGGGTGGCTCCTGAGGAAAGAAGTAACCTAGCAGACATCCATGGGGGTGGGGCTGTAAATGGTGGGCGGGGCTGGCCTCTGAAGTAAGAGGCAGCCACGCAGACAGGTGGTAGGGCAAGGCATTTGGTATGAGGCTAAATGGAGTATAGGGTGAATGAAAGCTTTCCTCCAATCCCCAAGACTTTCAGGTCACATGAGTGTGGTGGAAATGGCCAAGAGGGTATGACATCCCAAGGGGTAGTTAAAGAAGGCCTACAAGCAGGCCAGAGATATTGTAGCTGATCCTGCCCAGAGATTTGGGAAGCAGAGGTCAGTGGAGAGGTGGAGGATCCTCCTGTTCAACCCATTCCCCTCTTCTCACTGAGGCCTAGCAAGCCCTCCAGCAGTGGGAGCCCAGTTACAGTGGAGGGGGGAGCAATGGAGCAGAGGCATGAGGAGTCCCACAACTAGAAGGTGCAGCAAAGCTCAGGTCCTTCATTCGTCCAGTTCCCCCCTCCCTATTTTACTAAAGTGAATTGACAAAATACTGCCCAACAGTGATCATGATGATAAATATTCCATCAAGGTTCCTTTATGGCAGTGTTTTTCTGATGCACAAAGCAATCTTGAGCATGGGGAAAGGGACAAGCAAAAAGAATGTCGATATAGCCCTATGTACCGTCACACCAAGTTTACTGTCTTATTTTTGCAGTATCTTATCTGTAACATAGATGCCACATAGATCTGGAACATCGGTTGCATCTGTAACACAGAGATGGGGAAAGGCATGAATTAATTTAGGGCACCCAAAGCTATGGCAATCTGCATACACACAGCACTCTGTATAAAATTCAGATTTCTTTTTTTAAATGAATAATCCCAAATGTTTTCATTCAACATCAGATATAAGAAATTTGGAACTGCAAAATAAAGGGGAATTTTTTGAATGAGGAAAATGTCAAAAAAGCATCTCTGTTCTTTTCCAATACAGCCTTCTTCACAAGCAGTGCATGTGGCACTGCACTACCTACTGGCTTACTCCTCCCATAATTACTTGTCTGTTCTTCAAGGGCAGTCTGAATTGTTGTGTGCCAGGTCTTCTGTACGCATTTCTAAATTCACAAATACCTCCCCGTCCACACCCACAGTGATGCCCAGAAGATGACAAAAACCCTCCAGGATCCCTGGCCAAAGTGGCCTGGAGAAAAAATGCTTCCTGACCCCAAAGTGGTGATCAGCATTTCCTTGGGCGTGTAAGAAAGGGCCACAAGAACTAAGCACTGATGCAACCCTTTCTGCCCTCCTTCTCATGATCTGCCTAGGTGTGCATGTGGCCGGGGAGGGAGGAGTAAAAACTCTGAAAGGTGCACTTGTTAATGAAAACCACTGGACACAGTGAGCAATAGTACAAAGTTTGAGTCCAGTGGCACATTCAAGATCAACAAAGCTTTATTCAAGGTATAAGTTTTCGTGTGCACGCATACTGCTTCAGATTCAATAGTATCATCTTAAGCTTAAGATGATACTATTGAATCTGATACTAAGCTGACAATTTTAAGTGGGTTTTTTTTGTTTTTTTTAATCTTTCCAAAAAATGATTTGTTATTATTTGCTTGGATTTAGTGTTGGTCACATGTTTTTATCCTGTTCTGTTACTATGGCTTTTTTTGCTAATGCTATATGCTTTGTTGATCTTGATTTTACTGGAATTTGAAGGATATATATCTGCCGAATGGTAGAGCATTGGCTTTGGGTGTACAATGCCCTGGGTTCAATTCTTGTCATTCCCTTAATAGGGGACAAAAATCTCAAATAGCAAAAAGATGAAGGTCTTGAAAGGCAGCTGCCTCTCAGAGTAAGTAATAGTGGGCTGGGTTGAGCATTCCTCTGATTCAGCAAGGGATTGTTTTGTGTGGTGTTATAGCTGAGCATAGGGATGCTATTCCTCTAGCAGAGTGACATCACTTCTGGGATTGCCCTGGAAGAAATTTCATGCTGTCATGCCAATGGGTACCCCCATGTCCCCATCCCCCCCATGTCCCCATCCCCTAGCTCTGCACTTAAACAAGCAAACCCAAACTCTCTGTGTAATATAACACTCCTTCTGGACAGGTGTAGAAATCCTGGTCTGCCTGGCAGTCTATCAGTATCCTCTAGTGCCCCTTCCATTCAGCCTTCATTCTTACTTATGCTGACCTTTCCCAATATTCAGTACAACTTGTATGCCACTGCTGCTGGGAAACAGCTGACAGGTATATCTCCTGTTGCCAGACGAATTTTCACTTTCTCACTTCTTGTTGTTTAGTAAGTATGCAATCAGTCATGTGTATTTAACATTTCCCACCTCCTCTTGATTAGCAGAAACAAATCTATCCTTCCTGACAACTTCACACACACACACACACACACAACAGTATCTCAGTGCCTCAGAAGGTTGTAAAAGCAGGGGATGGGGGGAATAACGTTTGGCATCAAACTGTACAAATGCATGCTTTTATCATTGAGGAACTAGTTCCATACTTCACCTTCCCCTTGAACTAAAGGGGAAATTATTGATTTCTTAAGCAAAACATTTGTGCTGTTATAGATGTAAGCGGGAATCATGTATCTGTGATTAAAATTGTAACTCCATCCTCAACTCTTCTTCACCTGTTAAAACAGATTGAAAGCAGGAAAACCAGACTGCCCAGACATGCTTGGAGGACACCCAGGTATGCAGTGAAAAAACTGACTTTGTCAATTAACTGCAACACAAAGGGGTTGGGGCTAAAATGTCCAGTTGACAACTGAATAAGCTTTAGGAGCACAGAGCAGCAGAACCAGATAGCCTGGTGCAGTGGTTAGAGTGTCAGACTAGGATCTGGGAGATCCAGTTTCAAACGCTCGCTCTGCCATGGAGACTCACTAGAAGGCCTTGGGCCAGATAGTAGGGTTGACAACCTGAGGGTTGTTGCCTGAGGCTGGCAACAGGAGGGACATTTACTTGCTGGGGGGGGTGCTCTCTGGTGATGTTCTGATACCACTGGCGACATGGTGACCTCACTTCTGGTGCCAGAAGTGACCTCATTGTATAAGGACAATGCTCTAGCAATGCCAGAGCCTCTCCCCATGTGATGATGTCGCTTATGGCTTGTGCTGGATGTGACATCACTGTAATGCCACCGATGGTGATCCCCCCCCCATTTCCCCCTGCTAACCAACCTAGTGGAGGCGGGGGGAGGGGGCTGCCAATCCTGCTAATCAGGGAGACCTGCCAGCCTACCAGTCACTCACTCTCTCAGGCTAACCTGTCTCACAGGATTGCTGTTGTGAGGATAAAATATCCAGCTGACAGAGACCAGTCCCCCTGGAGGAAATGGCTGCTTCGAAGGGTGGACTCTGTGGCATTGTACCATGCTCAGGCCCCTCCCCTCCCCAAACCCCGCCCTCTCCTGGCTCCACCCCCAAAGTCTCCAGGTATTTTCCAACCCGGACCTGGCAACCCTATTTGAGCCCCACTGAGTGGAAAGCTGAGAATTAAAAAACTAAATAAATAATAAATTAGTTTTGGGAGGGGGGATTTGCTTGCTCATGAGAATTGTAAGTTGCCAGATTCTGGGGCCGAGGGGATTTACAAGGAGCCCTTACTTCCATGATTCCTGATAGGCCCCCAGCTTCCCCCCTGTTATTCCAGACTTCAAGGACAAGATCATGGGGACAATTTAAAAAGATGGGAGCTTTTGAATATTCAGGGAAGTCCCAAGATGTGCAGACAAATATGACCATAATTTTTTTTTTACAAAAAGAATCTACCCCCAGACAGCCTGACATTTCTCATTATCTTTACAATGTTGAGAGCAGTTAAGTGCCAGTTAAACGGGTGGGAAAGAAAACCGGGGAAGGGGAGAAATAGGGGAACTGTCCTGCTTAATTTCCTTTATAGCATCAAGGAGGGAGAAATATGGTTTGGGAGGAAGAGAATTTTCCCATTGTTTAACATACATGCTGAGTTCCACAAACTACTTTTTTACAATGTGTTTTTTCTTTGCCTTCGTGTTTATGACGAATCCACCCTTCAGAAAGACAACATTAGTCTTCCTGCCAAGTGGCACCTGCAGAAACCCGCAACAGTTAATGGCTGCTTTTGTCAATGAGTATGCTCACATCTTTTGCTTACTGTTCTGACTTGTTTTCACTTGTTCCTAGTCATGTGTACCACGGGGGGGAAATGAAGATTCAGCTCAGTTCAGAAAATTCAGAGGTTAAAATATTAAAGAGCGCCTTTTAGAACAAACTACTATTTCTGTTTGCAGACTAATGGAAATCTTATGTACTTCTTCATTCCAGTGGGAAATGAGAACCTGCTAGAGAGCTGCAGTACAGTGGTGTTCGTTGCATGCTCCACAGAATGTGCAGTCTGAGGTACTAGCTCCATTCACAAGTTAAAGGGAACACACATACAATCTGTAGATAGTGTACACCTTCATTCCAGTGGGAAATGAAAACCTGCTAGAGAGCTGCAGTACAGTGAAGCCCTGCCTACGGGAGGTTTTCGTTGCATGCTCCACAGAAATGTGCAGTTTGAGGTACTAGCTCCATTCGCAAGTTAAAGGGAACACACATACAATCTATAGATAGTGTACACTTGACTTTTCTTTACTCACGTTGAGTAATTCTCGTGTTCCATTCATTGCACAAACAGCTGAACTTTTGATTGAAACCCCACATGTCATTTGTAAAGTGAATGCGTGTCTGCTCTTTCTTACAAACCAATGTACAAATTTACATGCAGCTTGTATGCATGTTCACTGTAACATGTGAATGGGCATATTGTTTTAAGGAAGAGAGAGAACATGGAGTTTGACCAAGCATTCATAAAGTCCATCATCTTGTTTCCAGTGAGTGACAACAGGCTCAAATTGGAAATGGTCCATCAAATTATGAATAAGATGGGGAATTCTTGTGGGGGCGGGGTCAGTATTTTTCCAAAGGGTTCTCCAGTTTCTCACATGTGCTACCTGGTCTGTAATTTTGGATTGAAGGCTGGATGCCAAAAAGAAAATTTAATTATCACTAGGCAGCCAGTATCTGAGCTCTTCAACAACTCAGGTGGCCATTTTGATTCGTGATGCACACATGTATCCCAGTCAGCAACATATTCTCCTGTGCTGTCTAAAAGCAGGACATGGGGCAGAGCCATGCCTTGGAGAGAGATGGCAGTTCTGTTGAGGCAGGAATGTACGAGCGCAGGTGGAAATTCCCTGACAACCTGTGGGTTTTTTTCCCTTCAGAAAGCAGGGGAGGTCCCAGTTGGGATCAGCTCCCACCTACCAGCCCTTCAAAGGCAACCCCCCCCCCTTCCTGATTTGAGTAGCCAGAAGTAAGCCCACTAAGGCTGCCAATTCTGGGTTAGGAAATACCTGGAGATTTGGGGGGTGGAGCCTGGGAAACATGGGGTTTGGGGAGGGGAGGGACCGCATTGGTATATCATGCCATAGAGCCCATCCTCCAAAGCAGCCATTTTATCCAGGAGAACTGATCTCTGTTATCTGAGGATCAGTCAGGGATGCCAGTCTCCAGGTGGGACCTGAGGATCCCCTGGAATTACAGCTCATCTCCAGGCTACAGATGTCTGTCCCCCTGGAGAAAAGGGATGCTTTGGAGGGTGGACTCTATGGTATTGTACCCCACTGAGGTCCCTGTCCCTCCTCCCCAGGTTCCATTCCTAAATTTCCAGGATTTTCCAAACCTGGATCTGGCCACCCTACCCCCCATCCTCCACCAGTGGTCCAGGGGGACCTGGCAACCCTATGATCAATTGTAATAGCAGGAGATCTCCAGCTAGCACCTGAAGGCTGGCAGTCCTAAACCCCATCAACAGGATATTCAAAGGGATTAAAACATCAATCCCTTCAAAACCCTGTATTTGGAGAGGGGCCATGTGCAGGTTACTTAAAGGGGGGGGCTGTGCAAGGCCTGACCCAGACTAGGCCTGTCTACAGGCTATTTGAAGGGGTTAAAGTGTCAGAATAACTGCAAAAGTCTGCCCCAGTGAAGAGAACAAAAGAGAATTGATTCCCAAGGGAATCAAAAGAGGTAAGAGCTAACCCCTACAACTCCTCACTGCTTAAGGAACTGAGGGGCGGATAACAACAGCCAGTGTGATACAGGGGCTAGAATATGGAACTAGGATTTGGGAGACCCAGGTTTGAATCCCCAATCTGCCATGGAAACTTGCTGGGCAACCTGGGGCCAGTCACAGACTCTCCACCTAACCCACCTCGCAGGATGAAATGGAGGAGGGGAGAATTATGTAAGCCGCTTTGGTTTTGCTTTGATGGGAAAGGTAGGGAATAAGTGAAGTAAATAAATCCTAGATATCCTGCTTTTTTGCAGGTTTTCCAGAGAACAACTTTTGAATCCCCCCTGCCTAATCAGACCCCTTTCTCCTGAATTGAAAGGGCTCACTTACAAACCCGAGCGGGGGCTCTATTTGTGGAAAATTGACAAATAAAATCAAGACGGAAGAGACTTTACAAACAGCTTTTTCAAAATGTCACTGAGTAGGTTTGGCTTCAGTAGTACAGAAACATGCTCATGCATTTCCCTCCTACTCTGTGCCTTGTTCTTTCTCCATTTATTTTCTCTGAAAGTTTTTTGCACCAAGTTGTCTTAATAAATGTGGGACTGATGACATTCCCTGCCAATTAATATGAATACACCCGTGTAGATTTAAGCCATCCTAAATGATTGCTAATCAGCCTTCAAAGCACTCTTTGCTGAATGAGGGACAAGGGAAATGAAAGAATGGTTTGGCTTCAAGTTTATGGGTATGTGTGTTTTAACAATGGAAAAGAAAGGGAAATTGTATGTTTTAACAATGGAAAAGAAAGGGAAATTACATATTATGTGATAGACCATAGGCTTTATCACTGAAAATTAGATTGATAAATAAATTCAGTTTTCCAGAATGTGCCTGTATGGGAGCAAGCCAAAGCAGTTCTGCTCAGAAGTAAGTCCCATTTCATTCATTTAAGCTTCTCCCAGGAATGTGCTCTTAGGACTGCACTCTCTCTGTGCATATACATGCTCATTTTAGTATTAAAAATGATGTATCTTCACCCACCAAACAGCTGCCCAGTAGACTGGTCCTCTGAACGCAGTCTTCAAAGTGATGCTAAACTTCCAGAATGTGGTTTTCGAATAGCACTGTGACGAACCTTGTGAAAAGTATAATTTTTCCTGCAGTTTTCAAAGCATTCTGGTTGTCAGCCAATAGATGATGATGATGACAGACAGACAGACAGATACCCTGCAAGTTTTTTGTAGTTCTGTAGTTTCACCACCAACTTCAGATCTAGAACTATCTTGGATAAGGCACAGGATTCAATATGGTAACCATACCAAAAATGATAGCCTTTTCATATTAAATCTTCACCTGTCATCTATAAAAATGCATGTGGTATCATGTCTGTGCTTTTGGGGGCCCTGAAATCTGAGGTGTATTAAAACAATTTTGTTACAACATTAATTTTTAAATATGTAAAGTACACATATTTTCCTGTTTTTATATTTAATTCTGAACATGGTCCAGAGTGCAGATCAAAGTAATCTGCACAATGGGCCTATGTACACATAGGTGAGATTTCTCTACAAAGACTCCACATTTGCAAAAAAATCTGAAAAGTAAAAAAAAGTGAAGAGGATCTAACCCTCCCTCTGTAAAGTTATTGCCAAGGAATGTTCAAACTATCGCACAATTGCACTCATTTCACACGCTAGCAAGGTCATGCTCAAGATCCTACAAGCTAGGCTTCAGCAGTACGTGGATAGAGAACTGCCAGAAGTACAAGCTGGGTTTCGAAGAGGTACAGGAACTAGAGATCAAATTGCCAACATTCACTGGATTATGGAGAAAGCAAGAGAGTACCAGAAAAACATCTACTTCTGCTTCATTGACTATGCTAAAGACTTTGATTGTACGGATCACAACAAACTATGGCAGATCCTTAAAGAGATGGGAGTACCAGACCACCACACGTCTAAGGTTGCCAAGTCAATTTGTCTTCGCTGCGGGGGGCTCCCGGACGGCGTCCCGAGCGCGTGCACGCCACATGCACATCAGCCGGATGTGACGTGATGACGCCGGGCACACTGGGGGCGGGGCCACAGCCATCTGAGGGGAAAACTCTATCCGGCCCCATCACTCTTTGGCAAATAGAAGGAGAAGTCGGGGTAGCCGTGACAGACTTCACATTCCTGGGATCCAAAATAACTGCAGATGGTGATTGCAGCAATGAAATTAAAAGACACCTGCTCCTTGGGAGGAAAGCAATGGCGAACCTAAACAGCATGATAAAAAGTAGAGACATCACCCTGCCAACAAAAGTCCGCATGGTCAAAGCAATGGTATTCCCAGTAGTCATGTATGGCTGCGAGAGTTGGACTATAAGGAAGGCCGAGCGCCGAAGAATAGATTCTTTTGAACTATGGTGCTGGAGAAGACTCTTGAGAGTCCCTTGGACTGCAAGAAGTTCAAATCAGTCAATCCTAAAAGAAATCAACCCTGACTGTTCCCTGGAAGGTCAGATAATGAAACTGAAGCTCAAATACTTTGGCCACCAAATGAGAAGGGGGCACTCACTGGAGAAGACCCTGATGCTGGGAAAGATTGAAGGTCAAAGAAGACGGGGACCGCAAAGGATGAGATGGTTAGACAGTGTCATAAATGCAACGAACATAAAATTGAGCAAACTTCAGAGGACAGCGGAAGACCGGAAGGCCTGGCGTGATCTGGTCCATGGGATCGTGAAGAGTCAGACTCGACTGTGAGACTGAACAACAACAACTGTAAAGTTAAAGAAAAAAGATATCATGGTGCTCATCAGAAGATTTAATCCATCATTTACCAAGCAACCTCAGTAAACAATGCTTCAAACCTGCCCCAAGTTTTCTGAAAAATCTATTTAGCCTCCATGTGGGCCAGATCACAGATTTAGCTATCTGTAGATGAGGGCCACACATGGCTAATAGTAAATAGATATCTAGGACATGCTAGGTTTTTGATAAACAGTTTGTAAAGTAAACATTCCCCACCCCCAAGTACTTGCAGCTGTGAATATGGTTCTGTATGGAAGATACATAGAAAATCAGGGCATTTCCCCTCAAAAGTTGTAAGTTAACTAAGACACAGTGAGACACCAGACTGACAGGAAACCTCTGTTGCTAGTACACTTAGGAGTTCAGTGCACAGAAAAAAGAAAATTGTGGAGATATTACATAATTTTGGTCATTCAGTCTCAAATACACATTTCAGAAACCTTTCTTTTCCCACAACTGTGTCAGTTTGAAAAAGAAAATGGCATTTGTGCAGTAAAGTTACATAAAGATATTGTGACAATTCCCTATACAAAGTCAAAAAATAAAAATGTGGAACAATGGAGAATTTTTAATGCATCAGGTTTAGCAGAGGCAGTGATTATACTATCAGCAGAACATGAAAACAACGTTGATATAAATCAGTTATACCTTTTTCAGCCTGCAGGCACCTCTGGAATTCTGGCACAGTGTGGGTAGGTGCAGAAACAAAATGGCTGCCACGAGAGGCACAGCCAACCACCAACTGGCAGGGAGTGAGGTCATGTATAACTCTGATGAAGGAAGATTTGACTCTTGAAAGCTTAGACCCTAAAAATCGTTTTGGTCTTTAAGGTGCTACTGGACTCAGATCTAGCTGGAAGACCTGGGCTGGGCACTACAAGCCGTGGCTGGTTGGCTTAGACTGAGCCCCAACCACCAACAAGCCTGCCCATAGTACTAACATCTGGCCACTACCATTGAGCGAAACTGTCTGGTTGTATGGTAATTTCAGCATGCCATCTTATGCATTCAATGTATTAACACTAGCACTTTATGAGGTTTTGTTTTATCTTATTGTATTGAATTTTAAATTGTTTTTTATGTGAATGTACGGTCACTTATAGACCAATTATGTAAGCTGCCCAGAGCCCGCTTGCGGGGTAGGGTGGGGTATAAATTTAATAAATAAATAAATAAACTGTGTAACTCTAACACTAACTCTTCGACACTTCAGGCAGAAGCTGTGTTTAACAGGATGCCTTTTAAAATGAACATATTGTTTTAAAATATCTTCTTGCATACACACAGCTTACCTTCACTCATGGTGCAGGGGCAGCAGCAGCTGCCTAAGCGACTTTTTAAACATCTGCACCGCCAATCAGATCTTCAGTGACTAATCAGAAGCCCTGCTTGGCAAAAGCCCCACCTGGCCCCCACCCACTTTCTAACAATGCTTGGTGGGGACCAGGAAAGGTGTCAGCAGGCACCATAGGGCCCATGGGCAACACATTGGGGACCTCTGAGTTGTATAACCACAATTTTCTCATGCAAAGGTATGCCTGTGCCACTCCTGGGCCCACACCCCATCTGGCTTGGTTCCAAGTCAAACCCATGTGGTCAGTGGCAGTGTGGATCCAGGAGGGGATACCACTCCCCCCCACCACCGATGGCTAGGAGCAAGCTGAGTCCTCAAGGTGCTGCACAGACAACTTCTTAAGGTGCTGCTTCAGGCATTCACTTGGGAAGCTCCATTTCAGGACTAGCTTCAGCAATTCAGAGTTCTCTGAAATACATGGGAAAATTCAGATCTGGATATTTTCAGGAGGTTCCCTATTAGCAGGTATAAACCCAAAGCTGAAATAACTGCTTGGGTGTGGAGCTCTCAGCCTCTCTAGATAATCTATCTCACAGTACTGTGATAAAGGCCACGTATGGTGTTCTTATGGTCAGTGTTCCCTCTAAGCTGAGTTAGTGTGAGCTAGCGCACCGTTTTTCAGCGTCCGGCTCACACATTTTCGTCTCCGCTCAGGAAGGAGGGCTCCAGAGCAAACTAATTCATGCAGTAGCCAAAACACTCGCTCACAGCTTTTATGCCAGTAGCTCACAAAGTAGAATTTTTGCTCACAAGCCTCCACAGCTTAGAGGGAACATTGCTTATGGTTGCCAGGCTCCAGGTGAGGCCTGGAGATCTTCTGGGATTGTAACTGATCTCCTGACTACAGAGAGCAGTTTCCCTGTTGAAAATGGCCGCTTTGAAGGGTGGGCTCCATGGCATTATGCCCCACTGCAGTCTCTCCCCTCCCCACATTTTCAGGAATTTCCCAACACAGAGTTGTCAACACTGCAGGGCTGTTGGGAAGGGGCAGGACTGGAGAGCCCTTTGGCCTGGGCACAAAGAGGGTCTGAAACGTCTCACCTTGTTTTTATACTCATCAAGTATCATTTTTAATCTTTCTTATAACCAAGGGGGCCTCAAAAAGCTGGACCTGGGCTTTTGAGAGGGTGGGATCTAAGTAGGAAATAATCACAGTGAAGCATCTTCATCTTGAATTTCTCTGTCAAGTTAAAAGTGGGTGAACAGCCTTTTCTTTACTACTCTGTGTTATGGAGTTCACTCTGGTTTGATTATGATCTTGCCCTCTTTTTTGTGTTCAAAACGTCAAGCGTTGAAATATTTAGCAGGGTAAGACTTCCACTTCAAAACGCATCAGCATAAGAAGTTTCTCTTTTTTTGGAGCATGAAAAGTAGAACAGCTTTCAAACTTTGCATTTGTCGTTGCTCTCTGTTTCACGGAGCCTGGAGGATGAGCAGCCAATTTAAGAATCTTGGGGGGGGGGATGGGGCACAGGGAAACACGAAGTATCTGGGACAGGTTGCATTCTAGCCTCAAAATATGAACTCGGAAAATAGAACCTCTCTGAGCTGCATGCTAATGGAACTGGCTGGACTGGAGAATGGGATCTTGTGAGTCTAATTTTGTAAGCCTTTTTAAGAGTATAACATTATCTCTGATCTCCTTGCTTAGCAATTTTCAGAAAATTCCAAACAGCTGGCCATAGACTTCCTTAAAAGATTATTGGTGAGGTTGAAAGAAATATGTCTTTCTCCCTGCTCAGCTTGGTTGGAAGTAGCAAAATCAGGTCTCCTGCAATAGCAGGGACTTTCCAGCCTGGGCCCTGCATTCTCCATGACTGCTTGATAGACCAGTAGGGGAAGAATGGGGAGGTTCTTCGGTGTTGCACTAACACGAAACATAGCTTCTGGTGCAAAACTGGTAGTGTTGTTGCATGCTGCCACAATGCCAAAGAGCTTGTCCCCACCCTCCAAATACTCCCCTGAGATGCCAGCTACTCAACCCTATTTGGAAGTGTGCATGTTTTGCATATTTTGAGTCTGCTAAAGTACACCAGAGGCCCTGTACCTCATTTCCCTCTTAAACTGAGGCCAAGAAAGATCGAAATACCAGTTTTTATTAAGGTACCAGATTAGAAACATTGTTGTTCCTCTTGAAAACTAGGCCTCTCCATTGGTGCAAAGTAAGAAGGTAAAATGGCAGTGATCTCATAGGCAACCAGTGGGGGTGGGGAGGGGTGGGCTTTCCCCAGAAGCATTGTCAGTCCTCTCTAGGAATTGCCAAAAACTCTTTGGTTTTAGCATAGTTGTTGTTGTTCAGTCGCACAGTCAAGTCCGACTCTTTGCGACCCCATGAACCAGATCACGCCAGGCCTTCCTGTCTTCTGCCGTCCTCTGAAGTTTGTTCAATTTCATGTTTGTTGCATCTATGATACTGTCTAACCATCTCATCCTTTGTGGTCCCTGTCTTCTTTGACCTTCAATCTTTCCCAGCATCAGGGTCTTCTCCAGTGAGTGCTCCCTTCTCATTTGGTGGCCAAAGTATTTGAGCTTCAGTTTCATTATCTGGCCTTCCAGGGAACAGTCAGGGTTGATTTCTTTGAGGATTGACTGATTTGTTCTTCTTGCAGTCCAAGGGACTCTCAAGAGTCTCCTCCAGCACCATAGTTCAAAAGAATCTATTCTTCGGCGCTCGGCCTTCCTTATAGTCCAACTCTCACAGCCATACATGACTACTGGGAATACCATTGCTTTGACCATGCGGACTTTTGTTGGCAGGGTGATGTCTCTACTTTTTATCATGCTGTTTAGGTTCGCCATCACTTTCCTCCCAAGGAAATCTTTTAATTTCATGGCTGCTGTCACAGTCTGCGGTGATCTGGGATCCCAGGAACGTGAAGTCTGTCACTACTTCCACGACTTCCCCTTCTATTTGCCAAGGAGTGATGGGGCCGGATGCCATGATCTTAGTTTTTTTGATGTTGAGCTTCAAGCCCACTTTTGCGCTCTCCTCTTTTACCCTGAGCAAGAGGCTCTTTAGGTCCTCTTCACTTTCTGCCATTAGAGTGGTATCGTCTGCATATCTGAGGTTGTTGATCTTTTCCCCAGCAATCTTAATTCCCGCTTGTGATTCATCCAGGCCAGCATTTCGCATGATGTACTCTGCATATATATTAAATAAGCAAGGCGACAATATACATCCTTGTCGTACTCCTTTTCCTATGCTAAACCAATCAGTTGTTCCATATCCGGTTCTAACTGTCGCTTCTTGGCCCTTATACAGGTTTCTCAAGAGACATGTGAGGTGGTCTGGTACTCCCATCTCTTTAAGGACCTGCCATAGTTTGTTGTGATCCACACAGTCAAAAGCTTTAGCATAGTCAATGAAGCAGAAGTAGATATTTTTCTGGTACTCTCTTGCTTTCTCCATAATCCAGCGAATGTTGGCAATTTGATCTCTAGTTCCTCTACCTCTTCGAAACCCAGCTTGTACTTCTGGTAGTTCTCTATCCACGTACTGTTGAAGCCTAGCTTGTAGGATCTTGAGCATGACCTTGCTAGCGTGTGATATGAGTGCAATTGTGCGATAGTTTGAACATTCCTTGGCATTGCCCTTCTTTGGGATTGGAATGTATACTGATCTTTTCCAATCCTGTGGCCACTGTTGCGTTTTCCAAATTTGCTGGCAAATGGAGTGCAGAACTTTAACAGCATCATCTTCTAAGACTTTGAATAGCTCAGCTGGAATACCATCACCTCCACTAGCTTTGTTGTTAGTAATGCTTTCTAAGGCCCATTTAACTTCACATTCCAGGATGTCTGGCTCGAGGTCAGTGATTATACCGTCGTGGTTGTCAAGGACATCGAGGTCTTTCTTGTATAGTTCTTCTGTGTATTCTTGCCATCTTTTCCTAATCTCTTCTGCTTCTGTTAGGTCCCTACCGTTTTTGTCCTTTATCATGGCCAGCTTTGCATGGAACGCTCCCAAGCATGAATTTCCCTTTTCACCTTCTTCTCCTTTCTTTGCTGCTTGCTTCAGCCAGTATTTTGCCTATGGACCTGCGGAACAGTATATTCACTTCCTTCTACTCTGACCGGTTGTTTCTAGGTAACTGGAAGCTTTTTACAAGTATGCTTCAGGAATAGTGCAGTAAGGCAATTTTGGGGGCCTCGTGAAACCTGGTATGAGCTCAAACAACCTTGGTGTAAGATTTGCTGCTGCAATCTTTGCAAGTGATGTAACAGGAAACTGGCTTGTCGCCCTGTGCAGCTCTTACAACAACTGATCACAAAACAGCTGCTGCCCTCAGATTCAGCTCTCTGCTGGTTCTGCTCTATTCACATGTTCATAGAACACTTTGGTTCCTTCTAGAACGGTTTCCCCTTTTAAAGAGGATACTACCCACCCTAACAGGCCAAAACAGACATGATCTTGAGCAGATCTTTCCATCCTTTTGAAAAGCCACATAGCTGCCTTGAGGGTCTCAATTTGGATAGGACCTGGGATGCAAAAAAATATGTTTAACTAGGGTTGCCAGCACCTGGCTGGCACCTGGTGGGACATGGGGGACATGGGGGGCACTGCTGGCACAACAGCGTGATATCACTTCCAGAGAAAACCCAGAAGCGATGGCAAGCTGCTTACTCTAGAAGTGACATCATGCTGGAAGTGATGCCACTTCCCAATTTTCCTATGGTTGCCAGCCCCCAGGTGGGAGCAAGGGATCCCCCAGTTTTGAGAGCTCCCGCCTGTCACCAGCCAGCTGCCCAGTGGGGGAAGGAAACCATGTATAGACATTTTCAATTAAACATATTCAATTCAATTTATTATGGGTCTATATGACTGAAGTCTTGACCAAAAGAGAATGCAAAAGGAGTAAAATAGGTACATAAAATTGACATAAAATATGACAAGTACATAGTCACAATCAGTAAACATATAAAACCCAGGCATAGCCCAGAAAATAAAAAAGACCTAACTACACTTGGGGCGGAGCCAACTAACTAAAATCCTCCGAAGATTAAAAATCAGTGTAGGTGTTTGCAGAGATGATAAAGCTTTCAGTGTTTCTTGAGAGCAGCAACCTTAGCCAGGAACCGCGCCACGTTAGCTGTTATCAGTCCATCGGCATTTGAATCAGATAGCAATACTGAAAGCACCCAAGGTTGCAAGGGAAGATTCATCTTCGTAAGAATAGGAATGATATATATCCCTCTATCTTGAGTCCAATGGGGACAGCGAAACATCAGAAGTTCTGGCTGGCGATCGTTGTACATGTACATCCCAAGTCAAAGTAAGAAAGTGAATTCATCATATATCATACACAACAATTCAGACCAATGCAGCCAATTGAAAACTCCTAAATAGAAATGTCCAGTTTATATCCACAAAATGGTAATAAATGGAAATGAGACCAAAAAACCGAACTGCTCTGATAGTGATGACTTCACAAGCATTCCGGTATAGGCTGTTTCCAGATAGCTTCCTCAGAAGTTGAAGTCTTCAATCCTCAAAAGAGCACCTGAAGGGTCTTTACGATCATCTTCAAATTTTTCAATAAAATTCCATGATCGTGAGACAGAGTATCTCCTCCAAATAATTCTTTCATGACTGAAAATACATGAAAATAGAAATTTTCTAATATAATTTTTGCATATAATATTTCACTGTCACAGTCTTGTTTTATTTGCTTTTTGGTATATTGCAGACTGTGGCCCCTGTATATTTCACGTAGCAGGAAACCTGGCAGCCCTGGTTTTCACCCTTCTGTCTTCACATAGTTTCACTAACTAAAATTTGCGCTATTGTTATCCCTGGAAAGGAAAAAGAAGAGCACCCTCCTCAGACTCTTCTCCAGCCCTTCAGCTGAACAGAGATGTTGGATTCTTATCTCACTACAGAAACAAATTTTCTGCCCCCAAGCATCTCCCCTCCTGTTCAAGCTGATTACAATATATACTTGCCTCCTAAGTTCCTCCCACTTTCTAACTGGAATACAGAAAACCTCCGAGATCTCCATTCCTACTCACATCTGACGGGGGGAGCTTTGACTCTCGAAAGTTCATATCCCAAAAATCTTGTTGGTCTCTAAGGTGCCTCTGGACTCAAATCGAACTACTCTACTGCAGACCAACATGGCTGCCCTCTGAAACCTCCTTTAACCCTTGTGACAGTCAGGTACAGCTTCGATTTCTGCTCCTGTTCTCTCCAGTGCATCGCTAAATTCCTCACAAAGGATCAATCTAATGGAGGCTTAAAATCAGGGTTGCCAGCTCTGGGTTGGAAAATACCTGGAGATTTTGGGGGTGGAGCCTGAGGAGGGCAGGATTTGAGGAGCGGAGGGACTTCACTGGGGTATAATGCGACTGAGTCTACCTTCAAAAGTGGCCTTTTTCTCCAGGTGAGCTGATCTCTGTCACCTGGAGATTGGTTGTAATCCCAGGAGATCTCCAGCCACCTTCTGGAGGTTGGCAATGCTACTTGAAATGCTCCATTATTGACTGCAGAGTATAACCTGGAAACTAATGCTGGAGAACTGAAGGAGAAATAGGACCATATCTGACACCATGTAATGTTCCCTGTTACTTGCATGTCAATGTTAGGATACTTAGGTTCATACAGCGACGATGAGTGTGCTCAAAATAACATCTATTTATTAAGAAGGAGATATAGGTATGGCAGCAAATAGACCACAGCTAGTAATAGCAGGATGAGAGATGAATTGGTAAATATCCTAGCCCTACTTTTGTCCCCCAAGCCAAGGCCTTACTCTGCATTCCTTAGTTTTTTAAAAATGCAGGTAAGAATCAATCCTGGATCTCCTAAAGTCACATCTCAGTTGACCCTTCTATGATGGGTTTTCTTGTTCATCTGCCTCTTGAAACTGGCATCTCAGCATCCAGAATGTTTTACGAAGTCTTGCTGGTGTTTCTTTCCTAACATCCAGGTGAGGCTTGGAAATCTCCCAGAATTACAAGGACTCTACAGCTGACCGAAATCACTTTGCCTGGAGAAAATGGCAGCTTTGGAGGGTGACCTTTATGGCATTATACCCCGCTGAGGTCCCTCCATTTACCAAACCTCATGCTCCACCCCTAAAATCTCCAGGAATTTCCCAACCCAGAACTGGCACCCATATACAGTTCTATGATTCTGTCATTTTCAAAAACAATGACAAATTACTCTCTCCAATCTCATAAACACAGATATCTTTAGTGTTATAATGGAAAGTTAAGAAGATCCTCTGTGTTCCCCACAGAACAGATCCCAGACACTTTTGAACACATTCAACAGGTTTATTTACATATTATACAACTAGGCCTAGCAACCATATCTGCAACAAAGCCAGCAGCCATTCTAACTTGTAATTCATTTTGTTATTGAGCTAGGGCTTTAGGCTTCAGGCCTGTAAAAGCCTCTCTCTAGAATTGGTTAAGACTAATTCTTGGGAGCTTCTCTTAAATAGATATTTCTTCAAAAGCACCACACGGCTCCCAGGCAGACGCCACAAGGAGGTAGATGGCCTCTCCTCCAAACATTAACTGTTTATCACATAGAGAGTAGCCCATTCTCATAATATTTCAGAAGCTAAACAAGGTTAGTATTTGGATGGGAGACCAGCAAGGAATACCAGGGTCACTATGCAGAGGCAGGCAATGGCAAACCACTTCTGATGTAGGGATGCCAGCCTCCAGGTGGGACTAGGGGATCCCCTGGAATTACAGCTCATTTTCAGACTACAAATACCAGTTTCCCTGGAGAAAATGGATGTTTGAAAGGTGGACTCTGTGGCATGGTACTCCACTGAGATCCCTGTCCTCCTCAGGCTCCACCCCTAAATCTCCAGGAGTTCCCCAACTTAGATCTGGCAACCCTACTCCCCCATCCTGTGCCAGTTGCCATGGAGGAACTGGCAACCCAGGAAGGGATGCCAGCCTCCAGGTGGGGCCTGGGGATCCCCTGGAATTATAGCTCATCTCCAGGCTACAGAGATCAGTTCCCCTAGAGAAAATTGATCCTTTGAAGGGTGGACTCTATGGGTTTGTAACCCACTGAGGTCCTTATCCTTTTCAGACTGCATCCCCAAATCTCCAGAAATTTCCCAACCTTGATCTGGCAACCATATGCCCCATCCCCAGCTGGGGCCCAGGGGGGAGATGGCAACCCTACCAGAGTGAAAATCTCTTGCCTTGAGAACCTTATCGGGTCACCATACGTCAGCTGTGATGAGATAGCGGGGGAGAGTCCTATCATGCCATCCATGCAAAACAGTATTATTTGGGATTTTAAACTCCAGTCATTTACAATGCCCGCTTGAAACGCCTTCCATTTCTGTTCTGAGGTTGGCAAATGAGACTTCCTAAGGTGTGGAGCAATTTTCTCTTTACTGGTCCATATATGCCCTCAACAGAGCACCAGCATTCATTAACTCCCTGCCTGATCTGTATTACCATTTGCAATTGATATTTCAAGAATAATGTCAGTAACCTTTGGACTCATGGAGATGCATCCAAAGATTCCCTGAAAATTGCCTCAAATAATTTGTAATCAGTTTCCACTGTCAGTGTTTTCCCATAAATGAACTGGTGCAATCTTGTACGTTCAAATATAGTCCTGATATTTTCATTTCTATATGAGTGTAATTCTCATACAGTGCAATCCTAAACCAAATTATACCCCTCTAAGCCTATTGACTTTCATGAACCTAGGAGAGTGTGACATGGTTTAGCACTGCCTTATCAGTTCTCTGAACATATATCCCCTTGACGAGCCTCCTGACAACAATGCAGCTCCTATTACTGTAGCAACATCAACATCGGTTTTACAAATAATACAGCACTATGGCCGTAAAAAAGGAAGTCAGAACAAATCTAGCAGAAAAATCACTTTCCCTCAGATGCCTTTCTTCTGGGTGCAATTTAATAATCCAAACCTGGTCCCCTATCTGCCTTGTCATATCCACAAATTAAATTCTCTTCATTCTTCATCTGTCTCACACACACAAAAAACCCCTATATGATTATAGCCTTTCATTCTGCTCAGCTGCTCCACATACAATGCACTAGAACTCAAATCATTCATTCTTCCTCCTCCCTGTTCTCCCACTTTCCCTGAGGCCTCTTAGCTGGTTCGTACTCACCTACTCTGGTTTGCTTTCAAGCTTGGGTCTGGTGAGTCTGGTGATTTAGGTCATGTAGCTCAGTTTCACACCTTCAAAACATGGAGTCCTGAAACTGTCTATTCACAATGGTAGCCATAAATGAGAACAGTGTACGTTTGCATAAAAGCTTGCTTTGAAAACACACGTGAACACACATGAAGCTGTCTTATCCTGAATCAGACCATTGATCCATCAAGGTCAGTACTGGTTACTCAGACTGGCAGCTGCTCTCCAGGGTCTCGGGCTGAGGTCTTTTAACTGGAGGTGCCGGGAATTGAACCTAGAACCTTCTGCATGCTGACCAGAGGCTCCTCCACTGAGCCACAGCCCCTTTCTGCTCTTTTCAATCCATGCCACTTGTCCTAAACACCCCATTCTTGCATCTCTTGAGCCCAAATCAGCTGTTTAAACATGCAGCTGCCCTAACACCTTGAAAGAGGAAATGGGGGGTCCAATCTGAACAGCCAAAGGGTGGACATGCAGGTCAGGAGTACAGAATACCACCTTCCTGAAGTCCCTGTCACCGGGCTGTCCTCAGCTAATCTGCATTAGGGGAAGTGATGCCAGCTGGTAGAAAATAACACACTTGGGGAAAGATTTGCTGGAATGGGAAAAGGGAATCATTTGACACTCCTCACTCTATGCTTTCTCTATTTGTAGGTTCATAGGTGCATTACCAAGTTTAGAGTATGCAGCACCAATTGTGGCCAGTCCCATCTGTCACATTGTGCCACTTATTTTGCAGCTGGGAACATGGGCAGCCCCACCCAGCAGGCAGAGATTGATAGATTTCCCAAACCGAACCAGAAGCCAAGTTGTGTATTACTCTGGTATTTTTATCTCTCTGCTTGTTCCCACACTCTGCATACAAACCTCACCCCAAATCTCAAAGCAATCTTTTGTTGGAAATAGCCAAGTCAGCAGGCATGGAGTACTTCCTTCTCAGGAAGGACACATCCCAATTTTGTTGCTGTTGTTTTTAAACCATGCTGCAGTAGAAAGCTGCACCAGCAGCTGAAGCAGTAATTCTGCCCCCATCATTCATCAACAAGTTTAAACCCATTGGTCTGCCATTGCCATGTCTAGTCTGGCACTTGCTTTATTCACTGGAGATGGAATATCACTCTGCACTATGTGTTTTATCTACATATTGTTTTATTTGGTTAGCAAAATGTCAAAGACCGTATTGGACATACTGTGTATAAACAAAGGGCATGTCTGTTGCAACAGGGCTTCAGTGGCCATGTTCCTGTGAGTAGAACTGGACCCAGGCCCAATGGCTTGTCATGTACAAGCCAACTGATGTGTAAGTTGTGCATCTAAAGGGGCTTTCGTAGAATCATAGAGTTGGAAGGGGCCATACAGACCATCTAGTTCAACCCCCTGCCCAATGCAGGACCTGCCTAAAGCATCTCTGACAAATATTTGTCCAGCCTTTTCTTGAAAGCTGTCAGTGAAGGGGAGCTAGCCACCTCCCTAGGCAGCTGATTCTACCTTTGAACCACTCTGACTGTGAAAAAGCTTGTCCTAATATCCAGCCGATACCTTTCTGCATGAAATTTAAAACCTTTGCTTTGGATCCTATCCTCTGCTGCCAACTGGAACAGCTCCTTGCCCTCCTCCAAATGACAGCCTTTAAAATATTTAAATAGAGCAATCATGTCCCCTCTCAATCTCCTCTTCTCCAAACGAAACATTCCCAAGGCCCTTAGCCTTTCCTCGTAGGGCTCAGTCTCCAGACCCCAATCATCCTTGTCACTCTCTTCTGCACCCTCTTCGATTTTGCCCACATCCTTTTTAAAGTGAGACCTCCAGAACTGCACACAGTAGTCAAGGTGCGGCCTGACCAAGGCAGTATACAGAGGGGCTATGACCTTCTGTGATTACGATGCTATGGCCCTTTTAATACAACCTGCTTAATGTCAAAAAGTATGAATCTTGAGAAAGAATCACCAAGAAAAGGGCTAATTTTCGAGTCACTCACTACTAACATGGCATCTAAAAAAAAGAAGAGATTTTTGGAAATGAACTCAGTTGCCAAGTCATCAGGAAAAACTGGCCTGCACTACCCTTGTTCTGGTACCAGGAGCTTTAATGCAAAGTAATGGGGGGGGGGATCACAGTATGGAAATAATTATTTCCACTTTCTAAATTCTGGATATCATATGATAAAGGCACAATTGCAGGGGCCAGTTGAAATGTTGAGAACTCAAACACATATAAGATCCTTGTAGACAGTATAATAAGGATGTATGTCTCCAAGAATGTATACACACAGAAGAAAACTTGAGCAGTGGTTCTGGAGAATAAGCATGCTATTTTGACAACAATTTAGGCACAGGTCTCAATTTAAAGAATGTCCCCACGAACTAATTACAGTATAATTTCATAGATTATTATTTGGCTCATGAATACAGTACACTGCCAACTTCCAGCAATTGTTTATTAGCTTTTCAGGACCATCTTACAGTGCTCACAATTTACCAGGCCAGTTCTTGACCCATGGAAGCAAACTTTATGTTCACAAAGTCAGTGTGTTGTACTGTTTGGAAGAAGTCAGATTAGCATGGGGGAGCCAAGTTAAAATTCCCATTCAGTTGTGAAGTTCACTCTGTGACCTTGGTCCAGTCATTCTTCTTAGCCTAACCTATCCCACTGGGTTGTTGTGTGGATAAAATGGATGAAAGGACGAGCACTGAGCTTCCCAATAAAAATGTAATAGTTCATTATGAATATCCTGAAGAGCAACTATTTCTAGGTTTCTGTTTCAAGTCCTTCCCATCCATTGATATCTTTGATCAATCAAAGTGCTAAAGTCTTCTGGGAAAATTAACCCTGACCCAAATAAGGAGCTATAGGTGGAGCTAACCCCAGACTGGATGGAGACTCAGGGTTGAATCCTGCCATCTTTTTTTGCTCCATCTTGCCCAATCCTCTTCCTTACCACAACCCCCCTTCCACATGCCTTTAGTCCATGCAGGCTGCATCATTCCCAGTCTAGCCTTCTCTGGTACTTAAAGGGAATTCCTCCTCTCTTTATCACCAGTGGAAAAGGTTGTTGGATTCAACCCTCGGGAGATCATCCCCTACTTGTCAGTCTGGATAAGGACTGTTTATTTGTTTCTTGTGCTCTGTGGGTTAACATTGCAGGCTATCAGGCTGAAAACTCCATCTGGCCTGGAAAGCATTTCAAACAATGGTGAGGCATTAAGGGGTGGGAGCAAAGAGGCGAGCTTGGACCAGGGTTCTGCTCTTGAGGACAAAGCATGGCGATTGTCCAAACCTGGAGGATTCCAAGCCAAACATTCCCCCCCCAGTGTGCTAGAAAATCAAGCACTTTGAAGGAGGCTTTGACACAGTGTGCTAGACAAAGCTTCATCCTCCCAGAATGCATCAGGTGCTGCTGCCAAGCATAGAATAATTACTTAATCATTTTCAAGTTACTTTCAATAGATAATAGGTGCCTTGCACACATTTGGAATGACTAATGTGCTGCCAGAAATAGCTGTCCGACCAGCTCTGCATTTCTAAATGTTTCGCATAGGTAGATCAGTCCTGCAGCGCTGGAATAATGTCCTCACAGCATCCAGGCAATGCAAAGTCCAGGCACAACAAGCAATCACTAGACCCTGAAAGGCACAGTACAGCCAAGGAAAGCACTTCTTTGAGGAGGTGACCCTTGTTGAACAGGTCAGGCATGAGGGAGGCATGTGAGGGAGGCAGCAGCATGCCTCGTTAACCTATGGGCTCCAGCGTGCTTTGCTTTCCACTCTCCCGTGTTCCAAAAATACACAGTCCCTTCTTCTCTTTCCCCTCCTTGGGGCCTGGAAATTCACAGGAATTTTCACATATCATAGCCAGTAAATAGAAACAACTCTTTACCTGACTGGCACAGCTGTAGCATGCCACTCTCTCTTGCTGTTCTCATGGGTAATAGGATATAGTAATATTCCTCTCAGACTAGGGCTGCCAGCTCAGGGTTGGGAAATACCTGGGTTAGGGGTTGAGCCTTAGAAGAGCAGGGTTTGGGGAGGGGAGGGACTCCAAAAGGGTATAATGCCATAGAGTCCACCTTCCAAAGAAGCCATTTTCACCATGTGAACTGATCTCTGTTGTAATCTCACGAGTTCTCCAGCCGCCCCCTAAAGGTTGGCAACCCTAACTCAAACTGCAGTCTCCTTCCATAGCTGCATGCACACTGTGGTAAAAGGTCAGCTGTGCTGAGCCAGTATTCAACCACAATGGCTTCAGAAGGGAGTAAATGTAAACAAGATAACCGTCTAGAGGCAAATAAGCTTTTTCCCACCTGTCTGGGCCCTGCCTGGGCAACAATCATGCCATGTGGTGGTTGTTTTTAATCTGCATTTGCATGCCTTGAAATGAAGCTGTTGGTTTGATCAAGGGCCAACTTGGTAACGTTCAGACATCTAACAGGTGAGAAGAAGGACAAAGACGTAATAGGCCCAAGTATCTGCAACAAAGTCAGATGAAAGCAAAGATTGCAACATGAACTAGGTGTCTCACCAACCCAGTGGCTTTTCGAACACTGCCAGTTTTAGCGTGTCTTTTGTAATGGTTGGTCCTGTAGCTCTAATTATCGTGATTAAAATTTGCTAGTTAAAGAGAACACTTCCAAACCTGTCTAAGTGGAATGCAGAGGAGATAACACTGAAAGATACTCCATGCAGTGCTGTAGAGAGACTGGCCAGGACAACGGATTTGGCTCTGGCAATGGAAATGGAAGGAAGGGGATTACATGGCCAACTAAGAACAGACATTATTTTGGAGACTACCGTGTGGTTAGTATTACCCACAAGGAAGGTTAGAGGTTTCTTTCATAATTCCTTGGAAGCCCTAAACAGCCTTGACTTTGAGCAATCTGGATGATAGTTTGGCAGCATTGCTATTGGAGAACAGCAGATGATAAAGCATAGAAAGTTGATTCTATTAATGAAAACTGATTCTACTGAGGAAAGAGAATACAAACCTTTATGCATTTTCCTGACCTTTTTGCTACATGCATCAATGATGGGCACCCTACTGAGATAATTGTGATGCATAGTCCATGAACTCCACGCCACTGTCCAGCCAGCCTGCCTGCCGCCAGCCTGCTGCCTGTCTCCAATCCGTCTCCACCCTCCCCAGCTCACTCCCCCAGTCTGACTCCCCCACACATATATACCTGGAGACTGGAACAGCTCATTCACTTTGCCTACTGCAATGTGGGAAGCTGAGTATACCTTATAAGCCTTCAAAACTCTTGTGAGAGTCTTTCCTCTCACAAAAGTTCAGCCATCATTCTGGTTGCATAACCAACTGTAGTTATCAGTAGAGTTGCCGGGGTGATCAAAATGCCAGCCAAACTATCACACAAGGCAGAAATTTCATGGGAATTTGGGAGTCTTATAGGGCATGTGCAGCTTGTTGTGCTGGTTTGGAAAAGCACTTGGAGCATCAGAAGCCAAGGGGGGATTAGCTGCTCTGGCTGCCGGGGGGTGGGGGGAAGGATTGCAGGTGGCAGAAGAAGGGCATGAGGGGTGCAGCATGAAACCGCAAAATGTGTGCCATTGGCACTGATGTTATTGCTGCACAACCAGACCTGGAGACCTGATCTTGATTAATCTGGACCTGGCTTGAGGGAGAACGGGGAAGTTTCAACACCTGCAATTTCTGGCATCCCAAATGTTTGAACTACTTCTACAAAGCTACACATGTGACATTCACTTGCCTTACGCTTTACATAATTAATTACACTTACAATCCTGTTCCTCTGAAACTGTATGTACATAATTAATATCTAGCCCTGAATAAGTGATAGATTTATGGCCCACTCCTTGCAGCTGGATTTTGTATTACTTCTTACTTTTTTCCATCTCATCATGAAAAAGGAGATCATACAAAGTAATTGTTTTGCAAAGTCACCCTCTCATAACTTCTCCCCATTCAACAGTATACCATCCTCTGTGACTAGTATGCAAGAAGGTGTTTATAATCATGTGGGGATTATCTGTGAATGGCAGTTTGGAATTTGATGGTGCTCCCTTATTGAAATGCATTGAGAACTATGAGACAGGCCTTTAAGGCCATTGAATGAATGACTTTTGTCTGGTTTTCCTTTTCAGGCTGTTGGTTTTGGGGAAAGAGCAAGGAGAGGCCTTGCTTTGGTTCTAATAACATTTGTACCCTCTTAAAGTGGGTGTTTAAAAATTATTGCAACATGAAGCAGTAATGTCAAATATTTAAGAAAGGCTGTATATTCACACTGTCTGCTGTGACGTGTATCATTATAGCTAACTTCTTTAAGAAAAAAAGCTTCACTGAAATTACAAATTTGGTGACTGTGAACGATTAACTGTGTATTACAAAGGTATGTAAGATGAGGAACTGCAATCAATCATCAGGCATTTGAGAGATTCTCGCTTTTATCTTTAAGTACAAAATCATGTTCCCTTTAATCTTTGGTGCTCCAGCAGACAACTTTGAAATGACCCTTTGGCTGTTGGTGCCTAGGTTCCAAAAACAGAGTTCCAGTCCTCATTATTACAGAGAAACACTTTGGCAGCTGTAGAAAAAATAAAGAAGAAGAAGAGTTGGCTTTATACCCCACTCTTCACTACCCAAAGAAGTCCTGGAGCAGCTCACAATCACCTTCCATTCCTCTCCCCACAATGGACACCCTGTGAGGTTGGTGGGGCTGAGAGAGCTCTGAGAGAACTGTGACTGACCCAAGGTCACCCAGCTGGCTGCATGTGGAGAAGTGGGGAATCAAACCCAGTTCTCCAGATTAGAGTCCTGCCACTCTTAACCACTACACCAAACTGATAAGAGATCAGACATCCATATTAGATCCCATGGTTTCTAAGGACTGGTTCACACATAAATGTACCTGGCTGGGCATCTGGTGACTCATAGATGACTCTGTGAACTGCCTCTGTGTGCAAAGTGAGGGAAAGAATTATGGAAATTCTCTCTGTGGTGTTCAATCTGTGATAGTTATCACTTGATCATGCAGTGACTGAGTCACAAGCATTCATTGCAAACAGCCCCACTGATTCCGTTCTCGAGGTTTCTAAAAGGGAAAATGGTATTTTCATTACAGAGTAGTAATTTCAGAATAAGAGCATTGTAGATTTAGTATATCCAAGCCTGCTAGTTTATGATCCACTATGTTTATGAAGCTGTTGAAACAATGTTAACCACATGCTGCCAAAATATGCAAATCGCTGTGAGCACCCAGGTGTAATTATATGGCCTACAATCCAAGCTTCTACAGAAATACACAGACATTCTGCAGGTATAGCCTGATGTTTTGCATTTGCTTTTTCAGAAAATGTTCTTTAAATTGCTGTATGTTAAGGGAAAAAATTCTGTTTTGGAAATGATAGAAATCCTAGGAAATGCAGCAATTTTACACCTATGCAGGATTTTTTATTTTTTTTAATTCGGTGGGACTTTTAAAGATAGGTTGGAAGTTCTGGAAGACAGTTTCTGAAGAGAAAACTCAGCATCAGCTCCAGTTGGGTTCAGTGATCATCCATTCATGACTAGAAAAATCTTTCATATCTATCTGTGGCCCCAGTCTCCAGATTTAAGTATCCACAAATGGGGGCTCATTGAGCATTAGATATATTGACAAACAGGGAACCATAAAGAGCCAAGCTGCAGCGGAAAATGTGACCAGAGGGAGGGGAATCTCCCACCCCCAGCAGGAAGCTGACAACCCTACGTCTAAGGCTGTGGTCACACAGCAAGCTTCTCGCAATTTATTCCCATGATAAATTTGATCCGGTAATATTTTTGGGGGGTTGGGATGATCACACATCCTTCCCCAAACCACTTGCATCACACGATGAGGCTCCATGTGTGCATGAGGTTCATGCACACATGAACATAGCTGAATCACCACCCCCACTTGGCCACACACAAACAAAGACATCAACGGCAAGAGTTGCAAAGAGGTGGTGGGGCAGAAGGAAGCTTCGCTCGCGCCTCGACCAGAAATGCGGAGCCAAAGCGAACAAGTTCTATGTCGCTTCTCCCAACTGACCCGGTTGTCTTTCCCCCTCTCCCCGCCTCCAATACAAACACTGGAGAAATAATGCCTCCTTCCTGTCAGTCTGCCTACCGGAGACTCTATCACATTTGTTGTCTTTTCCACCAGCCTCCACTTTTGAAGGGGAGGGGAAAAGCCCAGAAGTACGGGCGAAAACAGCCATTTGAGCACCTGCAGCCTCAGAGGCATGGTGCCATCCATAGCAACAGTTCCTATCACAGGCACACACACACACAAATGCAGGCGGGCACTTCCACAGGTACACACACACAAATGCTGGTGGGCGCTTCCTCTCAGTTCTCTCTCACTCTGTCCAGAAATTTATTGCAGCTGTGAAAGGACCAGCCATTTCCACCATCCACCCCACCCCCATCATTTGCTGGCAACCCAGGGTTTTAACCACTCGGAGACCGGAGAGAAGGAAGAACAGACTGTGAGGAGGGGATAGACAGGAAATAACGGAGGCTGATATCATGGAGCCAACAAGTGGGGGCATGCCTTGCAAACAACAGCCGAATCGGAAGGGGGGAGATGTGCGCTTGAATGTTTAAACATAGAATTTAATCATTGCTCATGTGCTCAAAGGCGGAAGTTGGGGGGGGAAACCCTCATCGTGTGAAGGATGGTCAGACGACCCTAATTGCAGTCATTGCGAGAGATGGCTGTCCAGATCAGCGAAATCGCGGATGCAAAGCACAAATACCAGGAAAGTACTTGATTTTCCCGGTGCAGGAAAATGCGGGAGAGAACTGGGAGCATTACGGGAGTGATCCTGCTTCAGCACAGGAGGCGGATCAGCCCATCTAGTCAGCGATTTTAAAAGCACGAGGAAACAGCAGTGAAACCCGATCAAAACGACTGTGTGACCACAGCCTAATATTAATTTCCAGTTTTGAAATTATAAAGATCGTTCTGTTTTTAGGCTGCTCTCAACCTAGGGAAGGTCTTGATAAAAAAATTGTCCTTTTCTGTTTTTGAACAGAGGAATTAATTTATATTATGTTCAGTGAGTTTTTGAAAAATCACAAGAAAGCAGGAGGTATCTTCCTTACAGTTATTTACTCTTAAAGCCTTTGAAGTACAGCTTTTGCCCAAATACCAGACCATCACCCAGACATCACTGATGTGATGATGTCATTTCCTGTACAATGCCAGCAATGTGTGACCTGGGCCTTTCTCTTTCTCCTGCTAAGTACCCCTGCTGGCAGCTGGGGGGCAGGGACTGGAAGTGAGGGACCCCCACGTCCACCGGGGGGTCTGGCAACACTAGCCAACCTCCAGGTAGAGCTTGAAGACCTTCTACCATGTTTCCCCGAAAATAAGACACTGTCTTATATTTATTTTTTCTCAAGAAGACACACTAGGGCTTACACCACAAATGCATAGAAATCCTGCTAGGGCTTATTTTTGGGGTAGGTCTTATTTTCGGGAAAACAGGGTAGAATTACAGGTGATCTCCAGACTACAGAGGTCAGTTCTAGGGACGCCAGCCTCCAGGTTGGACCAGGGATCTCCAGGAATTACTGCTTATCTCCAGAATACAGAGACCACTTCCCCTGGAGAAAGTGGATGAGTTGGAGAGTGAATTCTATGGCATTGTACCCCACTGCTTGGGTAGCAGGTGTTGAAAAAGACCTTCCTTTGCTAAGGAACCTGAAGGATCCACTGCCAATCACAATAGAAAATAGTCAGCTAGAGGTACCAGTTGTCTGATTCCGTATAAGACAGGGCCATATCATGAACATTTATTACCAGAATACTATTTAAATAGAATAGATGTTGATCAAATGTCTCAAAAGCATAGTCTTCTTGTTATTGCCTGTCCTCAGAGAATAACAAATCCATGATGTACTCAAACAAGGCTTCACATAAATATATATAAATTATTGGCACATCTTAACCTTAACATCTGAGCTCACTTGTGGGGGAGGGTGGGATATAAATAAAATAAAATAAAATAACTAAGCAAGGTCATTTAGTGCAAGCAGAAACACACATGGGTAGTTTTCTAGGATGATACATGTGTACAAAGAAGATGGAAATAACTGCCTCCTTTCATCCTCCCCTTATTAGCCTCAAGATTCTATTTACAGCAGAGTCATCTCACCTCATTATTTAATCTTCTGATAAGGATGGCTGAAGAATCTCCTTCGATAGGTCAGTCTGACCTACAAGAGAGGAATGATGGGATATTATTGATAGTCTAATGAGACCACACACTGGCAGTAGGCCACCATGTTCTTTCTGTTTTCCCAAAGGGATGGCCTGTAATCATGCCACTCAAGCAAGTGAAGGATGCCCTGGCTCCTTTCCCAGAGTCCTCTAATTTTTACCCTGAGGAAATGAGAAGACTCTAAAGACAGAGATCAAAAGTTGGCCTTCAGTCCACATCTAGCAGGCTGGCCTCAGGAAGCGGCCCAGGCTAACAGCAACAGCTCTGTCCCTTCAGTAAAGCAAATCCCACTTAGAGATGTAAAACTTATGTAAATTTTAAAGCTGGGGAGGGGGACAGGACTGAGATGCTTTCTGGGATGTTATTTCTGGAAAAACTCCCAGAAATTTTGGAAAAACACGAAATATATGCTATACTTACTTTCTTAGCTTTAGCAATGTAAAAGACATTATTTATTCACTAGTTAGGATAGAAAAGGAGCTGCGGTGGCTCAAGTGGTTAAGACACTGAACTGCAGGCTGAAAGTTCGAGACCCGAGTGCTGCGTGATGAAGTGAGCTCCCATCTCTGGTTCCAGCTCCTGCCAACCTAGCAGTTCGAAAGCAAGAAATTGCAAGTAGATAAATAGGTACTGCTTTGGTGGTGTTGTGTATTGAAACCTATGTTAAGCTTGAGTCTGGAGCAGGACTGTGAACAGACCAATCAGAGCTGCGCAACACTCTAGAGGGAAGCACTCTGATTGGACCTTATGTGTAAATACTGATTGGTTGTTAACTGACTTGTGGGCGTGGCTACCTAAGCCCGGACTGTTTAAAAGACAGCCTGTTGCTCTATGTTTTTGTCTCATTCTTGATTTCTTCTGACTTGTAAATAAAGCTGTTATCACTGTTCACCTGCTGCCTTGAGTCTCGTATACAACAGGTGGGGAGGTAACAGCATTCTGTGCACCTTGGCGTTTAGTCATGCCGGCCACATAACCATGGAAAAGTCTGCGAAAGTCTCTTCGGCTTGGAAACGGAGATGAGCACCGCAACCCTAGAGTTGGATTCAACTGGCTGTCAAGCAAGGGAAACCTTTACTTTTACCTAGGATAGAAAATTGTACTGTTTTGACATATTTATGGAATTTAAAATTATAAATGCCTTAGTTTTCTACAATCAAAAAATGCAAATATATCCAGTACTTGAGAAAGAGCTGAAAGCTCTGCATTCTGTGTCATCCTAGCATTTTTGCCATCTAAGAGGTAGGAAAAAACCAAAAGTTGAAAATAGAAAACACATTTTGTTTGTGTATTTTTGGGACAGAAGCAGTTTCACTCATCCCAATAGGTCTAGCAGCATATTTGGATATTGAGTTAAACTTTATAATATGAACACTGATTGGGTATTATCATTAAACATTATAATTGTGGCCAATGTTAGTCACAGTTAAACAATAAACATATTCTTGAAAATATATATCATTGTTTAATGCTTTAGATTTTCTTGCATAAACATTGTCACTCTACACATTTTTAGTGAGTAAAACCTTGTCCTAAAAAAGCATTTCACTCATTCCCAAAAAGAAAATATTTAATGAAAGGGGTTTTTTGTTCAGCACTGTTCAAAAATTCCCATTTCCCCCTACTGCAATAATTTTTGAAAGGTGCAGGGAGAAAGTTCCCCCTTCTATTTTTTTTCTCCCCATTCCTTTACATTTCTAGTCACATTACCCATCGTCTCCTAAGTGCAAACCTTAGTCATTAGATCATTAGCAGAGGGCAAACTCAAGCGCTTGTTTGGGTGCCCTAGGCGAGTAGAGCGTGGGTGCACACGTGAAAACTTCATGTGCTCCTGAATGTGGCCTGTCAAGCCCAGTCATGCTAGAAGCACAGTGAAAAGTGGGATTTGTACACTGCTTTGGGCATGATGGACCTTCTTTGAATTCTACCACCCCCGGTGGCTGCCTAGGCTGTCTGTATGGTGGGACTGACCACTGTGTAGACCAAACATGGAGGATTCCCTTAGTTCTAGTTCCTTTGGTGCAGAACATTTCTGTGCCTCATGCGAATACTTCTTGTGCCTGAGGACTATCACAGGTGTGAAAGTAGGTAGAACAGGAAACACACACTCAAACATTGTGAGACAAAAGTCTGGCATAGACCACTGGGTAGATTAGTTCATACAGTTCCATCAGCGTGCCAGAACAAAGCTTATCTAGAATGTATCTAATGCAAGAGTCTCCAACAGGTAGCTCATGAGCTATCAGTAGCTCGCTGGCTGTTGCAGAATAGTTCATGCAAACCCAAGAAGAGTCTATGAAAAGATCTGTTCTGTGTTTTCTCTTTTGGTTTTTTTTAAGCTTTTATTTTGTAGGTTGTGTATGTGTGTGCTGCTTAGTAGTACTATTTTGATTGTACTAAATTTGTATGGAATCTTAGATTTTAATTTTACGATACAATGTTTTATATACCTTATGACTAATGATATGCCAATAAAGGTCTATGAATGAGTGTGCTGCTTAGCTGATAGCTTCATTTCTGGTGCTCTTCTTTTTTCTGTTTCTAGGCCAGAACAAATCTTGATGATGTGCCAAGGTGGGATAGCTCAGGATATTTTCCATTACTAGCAGTAGCTCTCATTAAAGAAAAAGTTGGCTATCCCTGCTTTGATAGTCTTTTCGAAAAGTGTTGTGGGTTTTTTTGCCAGATACCATGGGGTGCTGGAAAGTGCCATCAAGTCATAGCTGACTTATGATGACCTGTAGGGTTTTCAGGGCAAGGGACATTCAGAGGTGGTTTCCGATGGCCTGCCTCTGTGTCACAACCCTGGACTTCTTTGGCGGCCTCTCATCCAAATACTAACCAGATCAACCCTACTTAGCTTCTGAGATAAGGGTAGCCTGGGCCATCCAGGTCAGGGCTTCGAATACCATAGCCAAGTTTATAAAAGTTATCATTTTGAATCTGTCCTAAAACTTTCCACTTTTCTTTGGTTCAGGCTGTCTAAACATCTGTTTTAACCGAAGGTGGAAAATCAAGCTGAACCAGACAAGGTAGCTATTGCCCTGGGCTGTGTCCTTTGGTGCTCCTCCTTCGTCCAGTTTTCTGTACGCTAGACTATCTCCTGGGTTTTACAAGACACCTTAAAAATAGGCAGGTAGGTCACTGTGATATGTAAAATCTTCCATGACCATTTGCTGCAGCACAGGTCACAAATTGTTATTCATGTTTTCATTTTAAAAGAGACGTTACCAGTAGGTAACATGTGACCTACCAGTGCCGTAATCCAGTGGGTGCTTAGCTGGGGAGCCAGTCCTATTAAACTCAGTGGGATTTACTTCTGAGTAGACCCACTTAGGATTGCTCTCCAAAGCAATTTTTTTAAGTAACTATGAATGAAAGGAATTGTTTTCTGGAATCTGTGGTGCAGGAATCAGAATCCCATTGCTTAAATGTACCTATAAAGACTCCTTGGTAAGTTCTTTAAAAAATGAGTTTCTTTTGTTTTAAAGTTACTAAACCTCCCAATCCCAAAGCAAAATCAGCATGTGCAGTGACAAAAATTTCTGATGTGGCCTTCAGTGCCAACAAAGATACTCACTCCTCCTGTCCAGAACAGAATCATTATTTTAACTGGCAGGATGTTTTATGCTGTATCCGCGGGGCTCTTTCTAGGAAAATTTAATCCCATTGGGCTCACTAAGACTCTCAGAATATTTCAGAGCAAATATGGGCTGCTTCATATATATAGCTGCTAGGACCTTTCTTGTTTCTTTTTGTTTCTGGCTGTTGACATTGTGAAGGACTTTGGTCTTCTTGTATTCCTTTCAGGAATTGATTGATTTGTTTGTCTCTTTTCTTGAAGTCAACACACTTCCAAGTACACAGTTCTGTTAGGATGGGACTGTAGGGCACCTAAACCAGTTTACAGTCAGCAGTAATGTTTTATGCATGATTATAGAGATTTTTAATGCAATGTATATGGAGTTTATAATACAACACATATTTAAACTATAGTACATGTGTAATGCATAATACAAACAAGGAGGAGGAGATTGGATTTATACCCACGGGACTCTTTCTAGGAACAAGGTGTGTGTCCCCCCCACACACACAACTCATAACATACAAAACATCATTGCACCTCCTTCTGGGTCTACCCTAGGTATATTGAATAACTTGTTCTGGAGCTATGTGAATTATTTCCATATTACTTTGGTGTCAGTTTGCAGCCCGGTACACTGTGACACGTATTTCAGCTATAAATATGAAAGCACCACTGTGCTGCAATCCTCTATCACTTCCCTCAGATCTATGCCTTGAAAATCCCATTGGGCTCACTAAGACTCTCAGAATATTCCAGAGCAAATATGGGCTGCTTTGTATGTGTAGCTGTTAGGAGCTTTCTTGTTTCTGGCTGTTGACATTATGAAGGACTTTGGTCTTCTTGTATTCCTTGCAGGAATTGATTGATTTGTTTGTCTCTTTTCTTGAAGTCAACACACTTCCAAGTGCACAGTTCTGTTAGGATGGGACTGTAGGGCACCTAAACCAGTTTACAGTCAGCACTAATGTTTTATGCATGATTATAGAGATTTTTAATGCAATGTATATGGAGTTTATAATACAACACATATTTAAACTATAGTGCATGTGTAATGCATAATACAAACAAGGAGGAGGAGATTGGATTTATACCCCGCCCTTCACTCGGTATCTCAGAGCAGCTTAAATCTCTTTTCCCTTCCCCTCCCCACAACACCCTATGAGGTAGGTGGGGCTGAGAGAGCTCTTTCGAAAACTGCTCTTGAGAGAAAGGCTCTGAGAGAACCTGTGCCTGACCCAAGGTCACACCAGCAGCTGCATGTGGAGGAGTGGGGAATCAAACCTGGTTCTCCCAGATCTGAGTCCACGCTGTTAACCAGTACACCAAACTGGCACAAATAGCTTTGAAAGTTGTGTATAATTTATGGGGAAATTCAATGCAAAGAAACAGAAAATAATGAGAAAATGTTTAAAAAGAGAGAGAAAAGTTTAATTGATACAAAAGAGGAGTGAAACTGAAATGGTCATTTTAGGATTGAATCTAATTTGAAATCAACCTAGGTAGCCACCCCTATGAACTGAATCACTGTTTTAAAGGACCTGACTGCAAAAGATTAATCCACCCAAAGAGTGAGGAGAGCTGCTCACTCAAATAGCTTGTGATGAAAAGTTCTGTCTGTACTGTTGAGTTGCAAACAGTCACATGTGCGGGTGGCTGAATGTAGGAAGCAGAGCTACTGTGGTATAGTGGTTAGAGTATGGGCCTAGGAACAAGGAGACTTGAGTTCAAATCTCTTATCAGCCATGAAGCTTACGGGGTGACCTTGGGTGGGGGATGAGTTGTCTGGTGGGGGATGGGTTGCCAGACCCAGGTTGGGAAATTGGTGGGGGATGGGTTGCCAGACCCAGGTTAGGAAACTTCTGGAGATTTGGGGGTGGATCTTTAGAAGGACTGAGACCTCAGTGGGGTACAATGCCATAGATTTCACCCTCCAAAGCTTCCATTTTCTCCAGGGGAACGGGTCTCTGTAGTCTGGAGATGAGCAGAAATTCCAGGGGATCCCCAGGTCCCATCTGGAGGCTGGCATCCCTAGCTCAGCCTAACCTACCTGATCACCTGTTGTGAGGACAAAATGTGGGAGCTAAACCATGTACAGCTTCCTGAAGAATAAAACGGATTAATGGATGCTCTGTTTTCCATTTAGCCTCTAGTATCATGAAGCTGAACCAAACACATGCCACTAGGGTTGCCAGGTCCTGTCTACTCGCCCTTGGGGGGCTTTGAGGGGCATCCCTGGAGGGGGAGCGGTGATGTCATCACATTAGGGAGGCAGCCTGAACTGTAAGCGGCAAATTTGCTGCTTGCAGTTCAGGCACCGGTGGACCCGCTTGTAAAAAGCATTTAAAGAGTCCCTTTAAATGCTTTTTACAAGTGGGAGCCACATGTATCTGAAGTGTAAGCTGGCGGCCATCCCTCTCTCTCCTCTCCTGCAAGTTTTAAAGGGCCCTCCAGCTGATCAGTGGGCCATGTGCTCCAGCCGATCAGCTGGAGGGCCCTTTAAATCTTGCAGGAGGAGAGGGATGGCCACCAGTGATCACTCTTGGGGGTGGGCCTCCCCTGCTGGCCGGCCAGCCACCCGGCAGGAAGGCAGGAGCCCCCAAATTCGAGGGATACCCCACGTGGGCACTGGCATCTCTACATACCACCAAACTCTCTTTCATAGGTACTGCAAAGGGTTGTCGTAGCTTTGTTCAAACAAGTTCCTTATCTTTTTCAGAACTTGCATTCAGATGTGAAAACTTTAGCAGGTAAAAGTTGAATTTGGAATATCCATGTTTTGGGGGGCGGTTATATTAGTAAGAAAGTCAAAGCTAAGTTTCTGTTTATATGCACATAAATATGTATGATGCTACTTAACTGGAATGGGCTTTGTGGTTATACACTTTCACCTTATATAAAGAGTACTTAAAGGATGGCCACATTAGCAAGCAACAGTCAAGTCAATTGGAAGAAGGACCACTTGAAAAAGCTGGCCTTTCCTCAGCAGATTACACGGGTAATGATTATGTAAGAGCGATGCATTGCCTTTATTCTTCTAACGGCTAGAAATTTAAAGATGTTAAACTAATTCATTGCTGAAAGGTTCTTTATTTACACAACACGTGTGTATAAATATTAGGGCCGATCCAAAGACTTACTCTCAAAACCCTTTTCAGTGAATGTAGCACTGGTGAGGAAGGTTCTCCAAAAGAACGATCACCTTTGTGCTGATTTGCATCTTTCCCCACACCTGTTTGCAGGCTCAGATCTCTGCTTTGGAACCATTTTTTCTGTCTTCCATCTTCTTCCGTGAAGGCAAGATCGCATCCAATTGGGGATCACTTTGTGCACAGGGTGCCATCAGTCAAGGTCAAGAAATCCATATGCTTTACCTTCTCTCTGAAGGGGTGATGGTAAAGCAGGGCTACTCAACCTTTTTGAGCCTGTGGGCACATCTGGAATTCTGAAACGGCATGGTAGGTGCAGCAACAAAATGGCTGCCACAGGAGGTGGAGCCAACCACAAAATGATTGCCACAGCCTAACTTCAGTAACACAGTGCAGATCCTTGTACTGTGGTCACAGCTGTTGCCAAAACAACATTTTTAAAAATCTGCACAGGCAATCATATCTCCAATAGTTAATCAGAAGCTTTACTGGGCAAAAGCCCAACTTGGCCCCACCCACTTCAAAAAAACACTTGGTAGGTGCCAGAAATGTGTCAGCAGGCACCATGACACCCATGGGTGCCACACTTGGGGCCCCTGGGGTAGAAGCAACCACTCTGTTTCTTGCACTCTCGTAAACTACTCTGTGATATAATAGGAAATGTGACATGTGTCTCTCTCTCCAATTTGATAAGACCAGGGGTCATTTGGGGGGGGATGCGGGGGGACGCCATCCCCCCGGGTGAGGTGCGGGAGGGCGGGGCCTGGAGCTCCCTGCTGGTGCCCGCTGGAGGTCGCCGCCGGCTGTGGGGAGGACACACTTCCGGTGATGTCAGGGGGTGTGGCATATGCTAATGAGTTATGCTAATGAGTCCCCCTAGCTCTTTTTCTACGAAATGACCCCTGGATAAGACTAACCAGTCAGGGAGCACATCACTGTATATCATCCTCCTGTAATTATGTCACAAAATACTTTTAATACTGGAAGAAAGTATGCAGAACTAGAAACATGAAAAGCTTTTTAGCAGAGGGGGCATGGAAGGAGCAAAAAGAAGGTGTCCAGTTGCAAGGACTGAAATTTAGCTTGTGATTTTTCTGTTCTGGTCTTAGCCTTGGTGCATAGATCATACTAGTAAACACAGCTTCTGTTCTGCAAGAATAGATCTGTATTCTTGGCCCCTACTGGAAATATATGTGCATTCACAGCAACTCCTAAGTATATACTAACCCAGATCATTTTAATGGTAGCTTGCGTCACTGGAAAGAGATCTATAATTATCGTATAGACCTTATGCCAGTTTAGCCTTGTGTCATCATAAAGTGTGACAGGAACACAAGGTGCAAAATGAATACAGGTTAGGTCAACACTGATACATTTTAAAATACCCAATTTTTAAAAAATGAAATATAGAGGAAGAGGAGGAGAAGTAGAAGAAGAAGAAGAAATGATGATGATATTGGATTTATACCCCGCCCTTCACTACCCAAAGGAGTCTCAGAGCACTTTACAATCCCTTTCCCTTTCCTTCCCCACAACAGACACCCTGTGAGGTAGGTGGGGCTGAGAGAGCTCTTTCAAGAACTGCCCTTGAGAAAACAGCTTTGAAAGAATTTATGACTGGTCCAAGGTCACACCAGCAGCTGCATGTGGAGGAGTGGGAAATCAAACCCAGTTCTCTCAGATTAGAGTCCACGTGCCAAACCACTACACTAAACTGGTACCTGATTTTAAATGAAACCCAACTTTCATGCACTGATGTTTAAAATTCAGTCATGGCTCTCTAAGGAACAGATATAAAAGAACTTGAGGGAGGAGTTTTCTAATGCCATTTAGAGGTGTAAAACTTGTAATATTTGGTCAGAAATAGTCTCATGCAGTCAAAATAAGATGGTCGACTCGGCATATTTAGATATCATGTTAAACTTATTAAGTTTAAAACACTGAAACCTTACTAATGTATCATCATCAAATATGTCATAGCATATTAATTGCTGCAGAAACTATTCACTTGTAAGCAATAAAGATATCCTTGGAAATATGTCAAATATGTCTACAATATACATAGAAACTATCAGGGCTTTTTTGTAGAAAAAGCCCAGCAGGAACTCATTAGCATATTAGGCCACACCCATGACAATACAGCTCATTAGCATATTAGGCCACACACCCCATGCCACCAGAAGTGTGCTCATCCAGCCACACCCACCTTTTGCTTCTTATTCTGTTTACCTTGTTTGTTGTCAAAACCCAGGGCCTTTTTTGTAGCAGGAACTCCTTTGCATGTTAGGCCACACACCCCTAATGTAGCCAATCCTAATGAGTTTCTGCTGTTGGGTGTGG
>NW_015164695.1:392736-491081 GCF_001447785.1 Gekko japonicus
AACATGCAAAGGAGTTCCTGCCCAAAAATAGCCCTGGAAACTATGATAATCTAACCCTGTAGATTGTTTTATGTAAAATTTTCATGCAACACATTTTGAGTGAGGAAAACCTTGTTGTAAAAAGCATTTCAAAGGATCATATATCATAAGTAGAAGAAGAGAATACTTTCATAAGTATTTCTTTTTCAGTTGATCCCTGTATTTCCCAGTTTTTTCACTGAAAAAAAATGGGTGGAAAGAATGGGGGGGGGCACACAAACCATTTTTTGTCGTAACTTTTCCTAGGCCTTCACATCTCTAGCCCATGCTTTTGAAGAACATTGGGCACTTACAGCTTGATTGTACACGTGTTTAGTCTGAAATAAATCCCTACCTTGATCATGGGACTTGACTGTAAATAGGTATATATAAGACTGAAGCCTTAGCCGTTGATTATAAAGCTTAATATGCAGACAGTTCCAAGCAAAAATCTGTCTGGTTTCTAATAATTTTGCAGTACAGGTGGTACGGAGGAGCAAATTATGCTGTTAGATTGAATGAAGACTCTTTATGGCTGCAGCTCACTATGTTGTCACTGTTATTGCAACTGGGAAGCTTGGAAAATAATTTCTAAAATGTGCAATTATTTATGCTGGCTGTTCAGTTGGGTTCTTCCTTTGATGATTTAAATCATGATTTATATTGCCTTGATTCAAAATCGTTCCATCCTAACGAGTTACTGAAGTACTACGTTTGAAGATTATGACACTTTTCTGGAGACACTGCTCATAAATTCCTCTTTAAATTTTGCCCATCACCAGCAGCTCATTAGAAAAGATGATGGAACATTTGCATGCCTTCCTTGTTTCAGGCATCCATAAATGTATTCCTTGTTATTATCTATTTAGGAAGTGCCTATGGTAACAACCGTTAAATCACTTGCAGCCTAAAGCACAGTGGATCATATTTGCAGTGCATTAATCAAGTCCTGAAGTTATCCAGTATTCAAAATGTCACATATTCACATTAGCCAAGGAAATCCGAGATCGTCTCTCCGCTTCCTTAATCATTTGAAAACATTTACTAATGATGAGGCCACAGCCCTAAATACACTTCTGGTGATAAACACGAGATTTACTGATGTGCATTTAAAAAAATAGAAAATGCTTAAAATGGGCATGACTGCAATTATATGAATCAATGCTAAAAGATATTTTGTACACTGAAGTGCAAACAGTTCCATTCTTCATCCAACAACCGAGCACAAATATGGAGAAGAAAAACTTGCCCTTGCTGAGCCCCTGTCCGTGGTTTGTATTGCATTGTTACCAGTCTATGAATTACGAATACAGTTCTCATGGGGGTGGGGGAAGAGGAAGAGAAGGCAGAGCTGGATTTATATCCCACCCTTCACTCAGAGTCTCAGGTCCATTCTGCATCTAGCACTCACTTCACATTTTCTCAGCACTGAGGAAAAGGTGTAGCTCAAAGCCACATTCAGATACCCTGGGGCAACACTGTACTGACTGTGAAGTCACCCCTGAACAGCCATAAGTCTACGCAGAAGTTACCATAAAGCCTGAGGAACAAAGAAAGTGAAAGTAGCATGCAGTGTAGAGGGGAGATTTACGACCTGAGACCTGACTTGGCTGTGGAAAAACTGCAGGAAACAGATGGGTGCCGAATCAGCCTCAGAGTGGTTTACAGTCTCCTTCCCTTCCTCTCCCCACATAGACACCCTATGAGGTAGTTGGGGCTGAGAGAGTTCTGAGAGAATTGCTCTTGAGAGAACAGCTCTGAGAGAACTGTCACTGACCCAAGGTCACCCAGCTGGCTGCATGTGGAGGAGTAGGGAATCAAACTTGGTGCTCCAGTTTAGAGCACAACACTCTTAACCACTACACCAAACTGAGTTTAAGGAGTTATCCTAAACCCTGAGTCTGAATGAGTTAGTGCAGTGGTTCTCAGCTACTGGTACAAGTATTACCAGTGGGATGCAGAAGTCATGTAGGTGGGATACAGGGTTTTCATAACAATTACTAAGAATTTGCACTTCCTCAGTCCCATGTCCACCTACAAGTGAGACATGCCATCTCCTGCTGACCAGTTTATCACAGATGATCCATCTGTGACTTTTTGGCATGCCACTGGTAACCTTGGACACTCAGAGTTCCTCCTGATCCTCTGTTTCCCCTTCCTACCAGCACATGTCTTTGACATAAGGCTTTCTGCCAACCCAACCTGCCACAGATTATCCATTGCGCTTCTGCAGTTTTTCATGTCTGGGAATGTTCATACTTTGGATGATAAATGTAATAGCAGAATAAGCATGGGGAAATTGGGCTTTTTGATTATATCATAGCAAGTCCCAGTTTCTTTGACAGAGTGATTGGTGGTTTGTAAAATGTGAAAGGATAAGAAACACTGATTTAGGGTACCAACTAAGCCCTATTGTGGCATAATGCTGAAATATGGCAGTGTAACTTGAAAATATGTCAATGTATCTGGAAATGTGATGGTGCAAGGCACACTCACGCTACAGCATCCCAGTGTGACCCCAGCATCAGCATAGAATTAAGCAGCATCATTGGCATGATGGTGAAGGGGCAGGACTCAGTCAGCATCCTAAATCAGCACCAGCCAATCCCTACTACTGCCACCTGCGTAACGTTAAATTAGCAACAACCCTGGTATAACTATTAAAATTTCCCTAGAAGTCATCAAGAGTGAAAATATTCTTCCCCTCAAACACACACCTCACCATGCCTCCAAGCCCTTGCACAATTTAGGATGCAGACCAAACCACAGTGAAGCATAGCCCACCTAGGCACGCTATGAACCCCAGACAGGATACCCACCATAGCTAAGTTGACAGGGCATGCAGCGTGGGTCTATGTTTCAGTGGTCTCGTGACTGGTGTACTTCAAATACACATGTGGGATATTGGTGATGGGAACCAAACTGGGCATTTTGTACAAACCAAGAAAGAGAACAAATATAACTGTACCACATTTCTAACACTGCTGTGCTCAAAACTCTTACAGGTGTTCCATCTCGGGGCACAAACAGGAGCCTCCATTTCTCCCACTGGGATACAAGGACAGTGCATCCCACAAGTAAGCAAGGGAGAGGGAGACCCTGCCTCAAGATGTAACTGCTTCATTGATTCTCTTTCCCCTATGTACCTAACTTTGTGTCTTGCCTCAACTATTCTCCCTTCCTCAACACCGCTAGCAGTGTATGTGTGTGTGGGGGGATCACATAGATGCTGTCAGCAAAATGTCATGTTAGTGTCTCTCCTCTGCATGAAGGCTACACCGGTGGTGGGGATCACAACCAAATTTCTGGGTGACTGGCTGTCCATTCTAAGCTTCACTGCTGATGCCCATGCTGCCTATCGTTTTGAGGATCAGAGCCCTGTGGAACACCAGACCCACAGAATGTGCAGGCACTATTCCATTTCAACTCACTACAAGGCAGCAGCTCCAAAGAGATGGGAGCCCCAAAGGGGAAGGGAGAGTTGAGGGGACTGCAAGCGCACCATGTGCTGAGGCCTGGAACCCGCTTGCAGAACTTGCCTTCCAGATGGAAACCATACATTGATTTTATAGTGCTACAAGTGAAGACAACAGATGTTCTTGTCTTATATACTAACTCCATTACTAGAAAACAGAGTAGAGAGTGTTGCTTGGGTTCCCCCCCCCCCCATTATGTTCCATGCTAAGCTTTTATTGCACCTTTGTTTTTAAAGAAACTTCCTTATTTAAGCATAATGTGTTCAAAGTCAAAATACTGCACCTATATCCCTTTCTGTTTGAGACTGCATGGTGTGTTCTGTTTCATGCCTCACTAATTCAGATTTGGAGATGGATATATAAAGATCTGGAGTTAGGAAAGTACACGGGCTCAGGTAAGCTCTAGTAACAGATCAGTTTTTTATTGTAAGGGGGGAAAGTCTTGAGAGGGTAACAGTTTGACATTCAGAGTGCACCTAAATCAGCTCTTGCTCTTAAGAAATACACCAGGAGATTCTGGAGGTGTGGAGGAACAATCTTTTCTCAAATGTCTTCCACTTGGAGTTTCAACAGTATAGGAATGTGGTTCAGTCTTCTTGCCTGTAATCAATACAGGTACCCATCCAGTATGTGTCGGTATCGGCACACTCTCCCCCTCTTGCAGGGGTGGAAGGGACATGGCCCATTTGTCATAGCAGGCCTTTTGTTGACACTGAAGTGCCTTCAGCATCTGCAGAACTGTAGATGGCAGTCTGGGTGTTAAAGCTGCTGATCTAGCTGGTAGAATGCTGTGTAAAAGATTTCCCATAAGGAGCTGTGTGGGGGTGTACTCTAGACCTGAAACAGATGTGTTCCTCGAGTAAAGACAAATGAAGATCTGAACCATCTAGTAAAACTTTTTTGAACATGTATTTGCTGGTCTGCACCATGTGTTCAGCCTGACCATTGGATTAAGGATAGCCAGGACTGGAATGAGTAATAGGGATATCCCATTCAGATGCAAAATTGTTTCATCACTGAACTCACGAATGCGACATGATCACAAATGAGCATTTTGGGAATACCATGGTGAGTGAACAATGTTTTCATCTGGGCCACAGCCATATCACCCATCTTGTCAGGTAGAAGCAGAAGCTCAGGGTATTTGGAAAGATATCAACAACTATAAGGTAGGACTGGCCACTGAGGTAAAAAATGTCAGTTGCCAACTTGAACCAAGGCAATTCTAGGATCTCATGGGGATCATTGGCTCCCTGCAGTTGCTAGGCTGAAATTCCTGACATAGTGCACAATGTTCAACCCATTGCTCTATGTGAGCATTCATGTTAGGCCAATACATGATTTGATGAGCCTGTGCTTTCAACCTCTGCATGCCTAGATGGGGAGAGTGAAGTAGGGCCAGCATTTGAAACTGTGCAACTTGGGAACCACAGGGTCAATAATGAATAAGTCATTTTCAATCTCTAACTTGACCCCTAGAGGCCAATAAGGTCTAAGATTCAGGTTAACTTGCTTTCACTGATGTGGCCATTCGTAAAGATGCAGGACTCTGAGAGCCTGTCCTCATGTGGTCTTGCAGCTGCTTTTGCAAGGAATCATTGAGATGCGATCTGGTGTAGAGGGTGGAGGGAGTGTAGTAGCTCTGGAAAGGGTGTCTGTCACCAGAATGACTTTGCCATTAGTGTAAGTGATACAGATGTCATATTTTTGGAGCTGTAACAGCATCTTTGGGGCCTTTCCAATAGGCTTTGCAAAAATTGCATCCAGGGGCTTGTGGTCTGACTGGACTATCACTTGGGCACTAAACATGTACTGGTGGACTTTAATCATGGCAAAAAGAATCACTAGAAGTTCCTCTTTGATTTGTGCATCATTTCGCTCAGCCTGTCTCAGTGCTCTTGAAGCATAAGCAATAGGTTGCTTCTGTTGAAACAGGCATGCTCCAAACCCATCTTTGGATGCACCTGCTTGTACCTCTAATTGTTCTCCTGGATCAAAATATCGGAGTACAGGAGCAGTCATGATGGCTTGTTTGAGATTGTTTATGGCTTCCTGCTGCTCATATTCTTCCTTGTCTGCTGCTGCAATGATCATGTCATCTGCAATAATATGGACACCTGGGATGTCACCAAAGCATTCATAATTTTTCTGCTGACATACTTCACTTGCTGACCGGATACCGAATGGGAGTCTGTTAAAGTGACATCTTACCTATGGGGCATTACTGGTACATACTTCTGCTGATTCTTTGTCCAGTTTTACCTACCAGTAGTCATCCTTTTCATCTAGAATGGTAAATAGCTTCTTCCCAGCCAAATTTCTCCTGACATCTTCAACAGTGGGAATAGAGAAAAGTTGGCTCAGCACAGCTTTATTAAGATCGCATGGATCAAGACAAAGCCGTAGTGACCCATTTTTCTTTTGTGGGATCACTAGGTTACAGACCCAAGGAGTGGGCTTTTTAATTCTTGTGATGATGCCTTGTGCTTCCAGTTGGTGAACTGTTTCCTTCAATTTGTCCAAAATGATGTATGGGATATTCTTACACCCAGGGACAACAGGAGGGATTCTTAAGTCCAGAAAGATTTGGTGAGTGCCAGGAAATTGACCCCAAGCCTTCAAAAACATCTGAGTAGTGCTTAAAAAGGTCATCTCTTGGTCCAAGTACTACATGGGGCACCAAGTGGACTTGCCTGAGGAGATCAAGAGTGATGCAGGCATCTCTTCCAAGCAATGGAGGATCCTCGTTATCAATCACATAAAAGGTCAGCTGGGCTTTATTGGGACCTGCTCTGCAATGAGCCACAATTGCCCCTGATGGTTTTATGTGGGCACCTCCAAAAACAAGAGTGACCAGTGTTTGCATAATGTGCACTTTCCCCATCAAGGATGGTGTTTGCTTCAGCTCCACTGTCCAGTTTAAAAAAGACTGGGAGACCTGCTACTGTTGCCATGCTGTGCCATGCCTTAGAGCGATCAAGAGTAAACACCAAGCCCAGGGGTCATTTCGTAGAAAAAGAGGTGCAGGAGCTCATTAGCTTAACTTATTTGCATATGCCACACCCCCTGACATCACTGGAAGTGTGTCAGAAGGCAACACCCACCACTCAGGCTCTACTGGACTGTTTTGGATTGCTAGCTATAGGGGGGAGATGTGCAGATCTGTCCTCACAGAGGAGGGAGAGCTTGTACCTGAAGGTGGGCCGGGGGAGGGGGCTCTGCAACTTACCTGGCTGCTTCTTGCTCCTCGTGGTCCAACTGAGGGCTGCTGGGAGAAGGGGGTGGGGCTTGTTGCGTGTGCCCACCCCCTAAGCTCCTTATTGCTGGAGCTCTGCTCCTGTGTGCTCCTGCAGGAAAAGACCCCTGACCGAGCCTATGAATAATATCTTCACATCCTTTTCTAGGTCTGTGTGTTCTTCCTGCATTCTGCACACTTCCCTTGAGCATTCGTAACAAGTCACTCCAAAGGCTGGACACTGTCTAGGCTTGTGTGTGTTTCCACTTTTTATTGCAAATCTTCTGTAGTTTAGCTGGGCTAGGCACTTGTGGTGGGATGACTGCTGGAGGCTTGCACACTTGTTGCAAGGAGCTGGAACAGTTTCACTTTTGCTCCACACAGCATGCAATGTTGCTTCTGCAGACATAGCTCTGGTCTGGGCACTTGTAAGAATCTTTGTTCTGCAGATAGTGATTGCCTACTGGAGGGCAAGATTGGGCTTTTCTCAGAGTTTCTTGAGGAGTTTTGCTATCAGTTATACTAAATACAATCTTGTCCCTTAACATGAGATCCTGAGAAGGACCAAACTCACAATGCTGTGCTTTTTGTCTTAGCTCAGTGACATAAGAATATAAGAACATAAGAGATACCAATGTTGGATCAGGCCAAAGGCCCATCCAGTCCAACACTCTGTATCACACAGTGGCCAGAAATACCAGTGCCATCAGGAGGTCCACCAGTGGGGCCAGGACATTAGAAGCCCTCCCACTGTTGACCCCCCCCCCAAGCACCAAGATGACAGAGCATCACTTGCCCCAGAGTCCCTATCTATACCTTGTGGCTAATAGCCACTGATGGACCTCTGCTCCATATGCTTATCTAATTCCCTTTTGAAGCCGTCCATGCTTGTAGCCACCACCACTTCCTGTGGCAGTGAATTCCAAGTGTTAATCACTCTTTGGGTGAAGAAGTACTTCCGTTTATCCGTTCTAACCCGACCGCTCAGTAATTTCATGGAGTGCCCACGAGTTCTTGTATTATGAGAAAGGGAGAAAAGTACCTCTTTCTCTATCTGCTCTTTCCCATGCATAATCTTATAAACCTCAATCATGTCACCCCTCAGTCGTCGTTTCTCCAAGCTAAAGAGCCCTAAGCGCCTTAACCTTTCCTCATAGGGAAAGTGTTCCAACCCCTTTATCATTCGAGCTGCCCTTTTCTGCACTTTTTCCAAAGCTATAATATCCTTTTTAAGGTGTGGTGACCAGAACTGCACACAGTATTCCAAATGAGGTTGCACCATTGATTTATATAGGGGCATTATGATATTGGCTGATCTGTTTTCAATACCAAATCATCGATTCCAGCAACTTCATTATATTTGTAATTGGTATCTCTCAAACACAGAGTTCTTTCTCGGTTCATGATAGGTTTGGAAAGCCGTTAAAACCTGACAATCTTGCAAATTATTGTAAACTTCAAGGGCTTTGTCTCCTATGCAGTGAAGAAAGACTGCAATTTTATAATCTTCAGACTCTTTTTCAGTCTTTGTGACTACTAGGTACAGTTTCAACTTTTGTTCCCATCTCCTCCAGTTCTCCCCTAAATTTCCCACAAAGGATAGCCAGATGGAGGCTTGAAATGCTCCATTGCTTTATGAGGGATGCAATCTGGAACACTGGCGACCCAAAGGAGATACAGGCCAACTTCTGACACCATGTAATGTCCCACTTGGGCTGTAGGTTCCAGGGTTGGGGTATGCACTCAGGGTCCCTTTCTCCAGTCCACTCAGTAGACACAAGTTGGCTCAAAATATCAGCTGTTTATTTGCAAGAAGCCAACTCAAACAACCAACAACTTTAGCTAACATACAAAACTGGAAACTGAACAAGAGCTCCATCCAATAGGACCAAACTAAACCACTCGGATATTAAGGGAGAAGCAGACTGTTCCATTACATACATAATATATACAATAAATATACCAGAGAAAAAGAATTGTGTTCTAAGGTGGAGGGCATTTCTCATTGCACTGTATCAATCATGTGCAATTGCGCTGTCTTGCTTAACAATAGCTCAGTATCCTATAATATGCAGATGCAGCCAACCCATGAATGGAAAGGAAGGTCAGTGAGAGTCAGTGACACAGGCACAACAGAAAAGTCTTCACCTGCTGTCAGAAGACAATGATAGAAGGGGAGGATGGAATATCCCTGAGGAGGGAATTCCATAGTTTTGGTGCTGCAACCAAGAAGGCCCTTGCATATATAACTATGTGCATAGTAAGTGTCTGCTGGTGACACATGGGCTGGAATCAATTGCACACTCCCAACCCAAATGTGATGTGGAATGCAGGATAACAACAGATGGCAAATTGTGTGAAGTAGATTTTGTCTTATGCCTATCAGAAACTTCTGCAACACAAAAATCTGAATGAATGAGATTCTCTGTTGATTTCTCCCCTATATCCTTGCTTTTGTTTGCTTCTGCTTTCTGGTCTGCACCAGGTAAAATATCTTAAAGGCAAAAGCTCCCAGGTAGCATAAAAAGTTTGAACTCTTAACATGGGGAAATCTGCCCACTGAACACATCGCACATCAAGGTCTGTGAAATGTGAGCCCAGCATTCCAAATCAGGCAAAGCATAACCTTTGGCAGGAAGAGCTCTTTTTTTCACAGGTGCTTCCGAATGGGCAGGAATTCTGCCAGACTATTGGTGGGAAGGCCTCCCATGTGCTGAATTTACGAATGAGGGAAACTCATCTGTCAATGGACTTATTTGCAAACACCTTCCTTCATTGTCTGCCTCTTACCAAATGGCCATTACTTCATCTCCACTAATATCATTACAAGGTTGCTGTATATCAACTGGAGTTGAATATCACCACATCTCCAAACGGCAGCCAATCAACATGCCTTTGCGATGGCTACTCAAAATTCTCAACAGGATTGAATAATAGAAAAGGAGGTAAATCAAAAGCTAACAGCTCTTAGCTCCAGCCAGTCTGTCTCCACTGAAGGCATCCATTCAGCAGGGAAACAAATCAAAATTTATAACCAAGACGTTTATTGTGTGGAGCATTAAAATGATGAGGAACCCTACACTCATGCCATGAGAGCCATTAAGAGGAGGTCAAGTCTATATTTGCACTATCCCATACAATTACTCAGTGGCCAAAAACAGCAGGGAGACCTGAAACAGTTAGCTCAGCTGTACACCCATCCAATTTAGACCCTGGACAATGATGAGCTCTTTTCTTTTTTGAAAGCAAAGGCAGCCACCCGAGTAATGCCTCCCAGTCCCCCTGAACTTGTGTAGGATTTCCTTTTTTGGATACACAGACTTAGGGATGGGCAGCAAAAGAGGAGATTACAGATTTACCAATAAAGGACATAAGATTTCATTGTCTGAGTCTACTGTGATTCTTCTTGCTAAGATTATGTAACATAATGTGTTTTCAAAGGAAAAAATGGCCCATGGATCTCTGCAATCTGCTGTGAGTATTTTGTTACCACTGTTGGCTCATTTGAAGGTGGATCGGTGTTCTGGTTTGATGAGAGAGCAGCACAAGTGCACAGAGTAGAGTGATGGATGCATCCTGCAAAGACAGTGGGACCGATTCCGCAAAAGCAGTTGTTCCGCCCTCGGTCTCCCATTTTCCCCGGTTGTACTGCTCAATTTACCACTATTTGCTGCGTGGCTGCATTTTGACCCGCATCTCCCCCCCCCCGATCAAGAAGATGTGGGGGAAATTGGGGGGAGATGCAGGTCAAAATGTGGCCGTGCAGCAAATAGTGGGAAATTGAGCAGTATAACCGGGGGGAACGGGAGACCAAGGGCGGAACAACTGCTTTTGCGGAATCAGTCTGGGTGATTTCTGTATCCTCAGAACCTTAGCTATTTTTAAAAATTAAAACACAAGTTCCTAGCCCCTATGGGTGGAAAACAGAATTGGGAAATGCCCACTGAAATTTCAAACGTCAAGAACAACCTCAGGTAAGAATCAAATTAAAGTAGCCTCTTTACATTCAGTCATGGGGAACCTGAATTGAATTGGGACAGTGTTGCTGTGAAGTGATGGGTTACCCTTTCTGCTGTGCCATTTTTCAGAAGGGAATCCTCTGAACTATTGTTTCCTCCAGCAGGGAAAACATACAGGTACCCATATGTTTTTCCTCACAGAAATTAAAGAAATGTAAACAGATTTCTTTATTTATAGTCAGCCTTTGTCACTAAGACTCAAGGCTCAAAGTAGTCATATAGCAAACCACCTCCAATGAACAATGCCAGGATCACAGAATTAGAAGACAATACAAGAAACAAATTGCCTAAGGAAAGGTACATGGTAAACAATGAGGTAAGTGGATTTAGAACGGCAGAAGACAATGCAGCAAAACCTGGATAATATCTAGAATACTCACCACAGTATGTTGTTGTTCAGTCGCACAGTCGAGTCCAACTCTTCGTGACCCCATGGTCCACATCACGCCAGGCCCTCCTGTCCTCCATCGTCCTCCGGAGTTTACACCACAGTATGTTACGATCCTATTTCATCAAAACTTGCCCTCCTGGACTGTTCCATTCTACTGCGATTCAAATCCCTTCATAAATGTGTGCTTATTGTTCTGCATATTCTGTGGAATGATAGAAGCATGGGAACCTTCCTGACCTCCTCAGGCAGGCCATTCCATAGAGTTGATCCTGGATCGCCAACATTTTGTTTCATTTGGCTCTCAGCTTTTCAGTGATCAAAACTGTTAGTGTTCTTTGGGGTCTAGACTTGCCAGGCCTCGCCGTTCAACCCACAGGACCATTTTGGGGCTGGGATATCACACTGGCATGCTTTAAACAAAACATGTGACATCATGATGTCCAATGGGTGCTCTAGGATTTGCAAAGCAACTCTATGGTAAAGCCATAGAGTTTTCACAAATCCTAGAGTGTCCCCTTGATGTTGTAATGACACTGCCAGTTTTTGCCAGAAGTGATGTCAGCATACTGGGACGATGCCAGTGGGCACCTCCCCATCACCCCCTCGGGTTCCTTTTGCTGGCCTTTCAGGTGTTGGCAGGCAATAAATGGGTTTGCCAGGAGGAGTGGGAGACCTGTCAACCTATAGGACCCAGGACACTCGGGACATCTAGAAATTGGGGTGGGGGCAGTTTATGACCTAACATCACCCCACCCCTGGTTTCCCTCTTACTGCCATGGTATTTTTCAGTAATAACAACATGGTATTTTTCAGCAACAGTAGAGGAGGCAGGAAAATCAGATACCTCCAGGTTGCTTGGCAACTATTTCTGTCCCCGGGCAGCTAAAAAGCAGCTGAGTCACTGCCAACCCCATAAAATCTTGGGACCCACAACATCTGGGCTATTTATGCTCTTGTAGTTGATTTGATGTTTGTATTGCATTCACTTATTCTATCTGAAGCAATCTGCTCTGTGCATGTTTTTAAAGAAAAAGCATGGAAAAATAAGGAAAATAAACACAAAGATAGATTTCATAGTGATGTTTCTCTGTCCCTATTCCTCCCTTCCTCTAAAATGCTCAGGACATTATAAACTGAGGTTTACTCCCAATTTTATTTTCACAACAACCCTTTGAGGTAAATAATGTGGAGAGAGAGAGCAACTGGTCCAAGGTGAACTTCATGGAGAGCAGAGGTTTGAATCCGAGCCTATCTAAGTGCAGTCTTATACAATTTAAATTTGCAAATGTTTACATTTGCATAATGCAGCTTTTCTTGGCATAGAATTTGGGCTGCCGGTGAATAAAATTTTATTGTTTAAGTGTGGCATATCTATTGCTCTGAGTGAGTGTATAATGGGATTTTATTTCCAGCCTGACGTGGATTGCTTGTGATCTGAGAGCTCCATCTTAGCCTAACAGCAGCATCAAGGATCCCCCTGGAAAACTTCCAGATGTAAGCTTAGCGGTGAGAATCCATGAGGGAGCCCATATCTCGACAATCTGCTGTCTGGATCATTTCCGCAAGATAGAAACAGGAAACGCTTCCCCACTACCACCCCCATCAAGTCACAGCGGACTTACGGCGACCCCATAGGGTTTTCAAGGCAAGTGGCAGTCAGAGGTGGTTTGCCATAGCCTGCCTCCACATCACGACCCTGGTATTTCTTGGTGGTCTTCAATCCAAATACTAGCCAGGGCCAACTCAGCGTCTGAGATCTGATGAGATTGGGCTATCCAGGGCAGGGCAGGAAATGCTTACTTGCCTAAAATTAAAGAAATTGTCCCAAATGAATACTATCTGTACTTTTATACTTCCTGTATTACACTGAAAGGACCTAAATGTGAATTAATCTAAATTATTCTTTCTTATGTGACAGTGAAATATTAGAGTCCTGTTACAAAATCTGGAGCAGTAGAAAAGGTTGGGTGGATTCATGCTGCCAACTATGCGTGCAGAAATCCTGCTCACCATTAGTCCAGGCTTGTCAATATCCTTAGTCACATGTGGTGAATCCCGTCCAAGTAAAACTAGGAACGGTCAGGGAAGCTTTATGAAAACTGGCTTTCTCCTTCTTTCTTTTTAAAAAAGGTTTAATCACAAATCGCTAATCTACATATGTTGAACATATGAAGCAGCCTTCTACTGAGTCAGATCATTGGGCTTCCAAGGTCAGTATTGTCTACCCTGACCTGCAGCGGCTCTCCAGGGTCTCAAGTAGTTGTCTTTCACATCAGCTACACCCGATCCTTTCAACTGGAAGCACTTGGGATTGAACCTGGGGATTTCTTCATGCTAAGCAGATGCCCTACCAGTAAACCATGGCTTCTCCATAGCCCAGTCAGCATTCTACATTTATTCTTATGAGAAAGCACCTGACGATGGCCGAGACTACTTACAGAGGATATAATCCACTTCTAAGTTCCCAATGGGGAAATCAATGGGGAAAGTGTTTAGCTTTGCTCAGCCATGCCCCCAAAGGGGACTCACCATTGCTGGCATTATAGGTTTCGTTAGGCAGAAGCTGGAATGGAGCTGGAGTACTTAAAAGGCAGAGTTAAATACTTGAAAGGTTGAATTTGTGTTACTTTTTTTTTCTACCCCCCGCCCCCGGTTCTCCTAAAGCTTTGTTAGACCATTCTAAATGATCAAAATCAAATATGTTGGAGTGCGAGAAACATGAGAGGGTGTTTTTGCTGGACATTCTCATATCGCTACTAGTTTTAAGGACAACAATGGCCTTTTCTAAATACAAAGCAATGTTTTTCTCAACTTCTGTTGTCTAAAACTAACAATTTTGCAAGCGATTGGCAGGCTCCTAATATATCCTGCACTAACATCTGCCCTCCACATGCTGATGTCTTTGGAATGTGTCTGCATTGGAAGTCTGTGCTACATATAGGCTAACGTTCTTAGGGTTTTAAAAAAGAGATCACTACATTCATTTTCCTACAACAATCATCACAGCTGCATTTCTGTGACGATCAATCCACTTTTCTGTCGTGTTGACTAGTGTCTAAAACTGGGGGAGACCAAAATAGGCAGCTGTTTCATAAACTCCAACATGCAAAGAAGGAGACCACACAGGAGACAATGTATAAAACCTTTATACATGCATGTATTCTTCACCAGACATTGTGCAGAATACAGCTAATCAGATTGGCTAGTAAGTAAGTAAACACCTTCACATAGATCAATGTTGAAGCATGTGGCTGTTCTGATTGGGCAGATTCCACAGAATTCCCGTTGTGTTGTGCACATTGAAGACAGTTTTGATTGCAACAAGTCAGGAATCTGCCATTTTTGCCCTTTTCCTACTCCAACTGTAGTCCTTTGCATCACATGCCACGCCATACCAGGAAGGGGGAAATGGGAAGCCCCATGCTTCTCTGGTTCCAAGCCAGTGTGTTGAACTTGGAGGCCAGTTTAGACATATATTTTACACCAAGTCCCTAAGTTTACATATTGGTGAGGAGAAATACAGTGTATGAACAGGGCACTGGGGATCTAGTCAGCAGCAGTTTCTACAATAGTGACTGTTTGAATATTTGCTCACTATACCATAGAGGAGTTGTAGTCACCTCTGCCATAAATCTCCTAATGCACTCATTTCATTTCTGCATACAATTTCATATAAAGGGAAAGTGCTCCCTATGTAAACAAAAAGGTTCCTATGTAAATTGTATAAAGCACTCAAGATAAAATATTTAGAAAGCTTAGGGCCAGTTTGCATTACAAAATGTCGCTGCATCAGTATGTACGTCTGTGCACAACGGAATGTCAAGATTTAGGATCAACCAACAGATGTGGTTGGTGAGCTAGTAGCCATTTCTGTCACTGAAGCTGCTAACTCACTAGTGAACAGCCTAGATCAGATCACACAAACCTTTCTCCACACCATCATTATCCACATATACAATAACTGAGCCCTAGTGTACTTTTCCTTTTTATGCCTATGATATATACTTGTCAGAGATGGTAAAGTATAAAGTACTCTCACAACATCTTAGGTTCACATCATATTTTTTTAGATTTATCCCTTTGAACTGTACATTCAAGAAGTTGAAGCATGAAATGTTGCAAACTGTACTAAGGGTGGACTCTGGCCATGGCACTGTTACCCAAATCACTCATACAAGTGCAGCCCCTATAGCTAGCAAAGGTCTCCTTCTGCCAGCAAAGAGACAACATGTGTATTGTGGAGTATTAATTGCCGAGATCGTAACCTGTGTATACGGAAGTCGAGATACAGACCAACGCTCAAAAGAAATGAATGGGAATGAACTCTTAAACGAGAAAATAAATTTATTAAATTAACAGAAAAAGGATCAAGTTAAGACAGGTAAATAAAAATAGAAGCTCTGCAGAAAGGAAATAAATGTGCATATGAAGTACAAACTCAGTTTAAACCCTTTAGGAAAGGCTACCTTCTGGCGCCCCCCTCCCCCATGCGCCCACCAATTTTCAAACATAAATGTCTTTGCTCTTGATCTGGTTCTACAGTAACAATTAGCACAGTAATACAACCATTAAACATAAAAAAACAGCAGTGAATCAATATATACTTGTCATTAACAAGGCTATGGGGGGGGGCAGAAAATGTGCAGATCTGCTCTCACCGAGAAGGCAGAGCTGGTACCTGAATAAAACTTGGTCAAAGGTGTCATTGAACTATTTTGGAATACTAGCTATGGGCGGGGGGGAGAGAAAATGTGCAGATCTGCACTCACAGAGAATGGACAGCAGGTACCTGAATAAAACTTGGTCTTTACAGTACAGTCTGGTTTACTAGCTATGGGGGAGGGGGAATGTGCCGATTCACTCCACTCGCTTAGCCAAAGGGCCAGCCCTGGCTCCCCCAACCTGCACATGGCTTCCCCGTTGGGCTGCAAGGTGGAGCTGCTGTTGATCAGGGGGAAGTCCGGCAGAGGCAGGATGAGGGGAGCCACTGGCAGTGGAGCAGTTGCCGTCTGCTCTGGTGTAGGTGGTGGCGGTGGAGGATGAGGCAGTGGGGGCTGTTGGAGGAAGCAGCCGGTGCACCGCGGCAAGCCCCCGTATTCGTACATCACGCCAACCTAAGTAGCACAGACGGAGCACCCCAGCCGCAGCGACGGGAGAGCATCAGCTGATGGGGGCATGCCCAAGCCTGGCTGGCACGGCACAAGCTGTGGGGGCCCAGCGGGGTGCAGGCGGCAGGAAGCAAGGAGGTGGGACTGGCTGGCCACAGTCCCCCTTCTCTCCCCCCCCCCAGCCTTCCTCTTCCAAGCTCCTCAGGTTATGGACCTGGGTCTCCCCTACCCCAGGCACGCGGCTCCGTCTCTCTCCACCAGGCAGGACCGCCAGGGGTTCCCTTGAGCATGTGCAGACTGCTCCCCAAGAGCCCCACCCCCCTCAGTTGATGTGGCTACAGGGCTCCCCCGCCCCTATGGAAAGGAGTCCCAGCTGGGAGACGAACAACTGAACGAGGGCCTCCTCCTTGCTTACAGAAGCTCCCAGCCAACGCGCTGCTACAGCATGGGGGTGGCGTAGGAGGGGTGGGTCCAGACTCCGGGGTTCCCGGCTAGGGCCTGCCGCTGCGAGACTACCTTTGGTGGTGGTGGCGGCAGCGGTCACCCGGTCAGGGAGATGCAGGGCTTTCGGCGGGGGGGGGGGGGGGAAGTTTGGCACCCCTAAGGGCCAGCGCTCTCTAGGCAAATGCCTAGTTCACCTAGTGAGCGAGCTGGCCCTGTCTCTAACAAACTACCTGCTACTAAGGGAGAGAATGACAGGGCAGAATGAAAGACATACAAGCCTGCTTCCTGAAGACAGCTGGGCAGCTCTGGAGAAGTGCAGCAGAATGGGGTAGAAAAGTATTGAAACCAGCCATACAGTTGGGGTAAAAGAGTGGGATCCTAATCTGCTATGAATTGGATGGACTGAGGGATGAGTTTTTATAAATTTTTGCTAAGATTGAGGAGGGGGGAAAGTGTTGGCATTGGAATGTGGGAGGGAAGAGAAGTCCAGCTCTTTGGAGATACGCAAATTTGAAGGGGGGGTTGTGTGCATTGTGGAAGATAGTTTAATTGCAAATCATTTGGTATACTTGTACCTGCTAAATAAATAAATAACAACAATCAACAGCAGCACTGAATGGCTGTTTCATTATCACTGATTGCTGCAGTTCAGTTTGAATCTCTGTTCAAATAATGCATTGCTTCGCTGGCATTTGACTGTAGCATTTTCATGATACCCTTGTATGAGAAAGGCGATCCAATAGAGGACTGGGGGAAGAAGCCCCCAGATGTCCTACTCCAGAGACAAAGGTTAATTGACAGAGCTTAGAGTCAGCTGGGACCTATTAGCCTCCCACAATCCCAGCCCAGAGCAGCAATAAAGTGGATGAGACAGGTGCTGTGACTGGAATGGCAGCCAAGCAGATTCACAGAGGAGAACGAGGGCTGGACAGCTTTTCTTTTAAATGGCTCTACTTGCTCCCTGTGCTGGACTGTGAAAGAATGTTAATTCGGTAGGGTTGGTCCACAGTGCTAACCCGTTCTGGCACAGAGTCCAAAATTCTTCAAAGTGTCCTTGTTTAACAGTATGAGACAAATATTAAAGTCAAACTATATATATATATTTTTAAATATCCATGCTCCTTCTGGTGTTTTTTAGAACAATCCATGCTTAAATGAGAGAGCTGTTTTTGTCTTGATAGGCTCCAGTCCCTGCCCTATCCTGGTTGTTCAGAGTGACCACATCCAGTCTGGTTTATGGAGGTCATGAAGGACCTTTGACCAACGGGGGAGGCAGCAAGAGCAGAACCTGGGCCTTCCCTGCCACATAAAAATGCGCCAAGAACCACAGTCTGATCCTTCATTATCCCAGAAGCCAAGCCTTTGGCATGACATGATTTTGAGGACTTCAGCCTTAACATCCTAGTATTGGTGGGGCCCAATGGGCAACCGTAGCTAAGCCCAGGCTTAAATTCCACATCGTCACACATAACTGTTTGATCCTTAGCTACGGAAGAGGGGCTGTGAAGAAAGATCCAACTAGAGTAACGGGCTTGTGAAAGGAGAAAGATGAAAGTAGAATAAAATAAATAAGAGATATAACATGCCTTTCATTTTGCCCAGCTCCTTTTATCCCGCCCAGCTACACCCGCCTTATCCTCCCTTGGATGATTGCCAGTTTCTGCTGGTTACGCCAAAGACTCCTCTGCTCCCCCCACCACCACCACAGAGCCCAACTAGATGGTTGATCATCACAGCAGCAAAGCAAGATTACTAACTTCTGGGAAGTATTTTGCTTAAAGATAATGTAACTAGACAGAACACTAATCAGAAAACCTTTAGGACTCAGTGCATAGGCCTGTATCACAGGCCGTGTGAGGGAATTTCCTACATAGTAATATGAAGAGGGATCTTGATTTCCTGGGTCGTTATTACAATTCGCCCTTACAAGAGGTGGAAGGTGGCTGCCTCTCTGTTTGCCTAATAAATTGCTATGGCCACCTGTTTTTAGCTCTGGGATGGCTCATGGCACTGTACACATACATAAGCACTGTTCTGCCACCATTCTTGACAAGGCCCTCAGAGAAGCTGGAGGCTTGGCAGCTTAATAAAATCAACAGGGCCTCTTGTTCAAGTGACAGGTCCCTCCCCACTCTCCAAGTTGCCATCAAACACACACACATTTCATTGATGCTAGGGGAGATGGTGTAATATCTGCACAGTGGTATGCTAAATGGAAATACTGCACATGTTTAGTTTCCAGTATTACAAAATGTTTCAAAGACTGAACTATCATCAAAAATATACAGAGAGAGATTGGGGAAGAGTGAGGGAGGGGAATGAAGAAACAAAACAGCACAAGGCGACAAAACCCATCCACAAAAGACATTAATTAATGAAAGGAAAGAAGAGGAGAGGAAGAACAAACCAGTACACAGTATGGACAACAAGGAAAACAATGGAGGGAAGCACTTATGGACAGGCAATTGCACAGAGAAGGCTACACTGAACCACACCTCTTGTTTTGTTCCAGCATTATAATACAGTAATATCATAATTTTTAAAAACAGCATTGTAATGCAATCAAAAGAACATTAAAAAAAATTAATCTGTTCAAGGGTGGGTGGGGTGTAAACGCAATGCTGACGCCACTAAAAGGTATCTAAAATCATATTTTGAATTCAGGAATTTTACACTGGAAAAGTGCGAGCTGATACTTGAAAGGGGGGGAATTGCAGGGAAAGTGGATCTAAAACCTGCATGGCAATGGAAGAATAAATCCAGAGCGACTCCTCAAGCAACCAAAAGTCGTGTGAAAAATTTGACAAACATTAATGATTTAAGAATGTTTATGTGGAGGTTTGGACATATGTGGAAATGGTCACAAAATAAGGTCTGGATGTTTTTGGATAATCTGCTATTGTAATTATTTACCTCCTAGATTTTCCTGTGGTAACAGGAAAATCCAAGAGAGAGATTATTACAGTAGCACAACATCCAAAGTGTGACTTTTAAAAAAGTATTTTGAACCATCCCTCAGCATCAAGAGTGGTTTGCAATGTGGCACAGTGAGGCTTGGGGAGGAGGACACTGCTCTTGGAGATAAACAAGAGTTTGTAGTAAGAAAATAATAAAAAATTATATACCAAAAAAAAAGAGATAAACAAGTGTAAAGCCCATCAGTGCCCCTGACCTGGATGGCTCAAGCTAGTCTGATCTCCTGAGATCTACAATGCTGCTAAGCACGGTTGGTCCTGGTCAGTATTTGCATGGGAGACCACAGAGGAATCCCAAGGCCACTGTGCAGAGGAAGCCAATGGCACACCCCACCTTTGCTAGTCTCTGGCCTTGAAAACCCTGCAGGGTCACCATAAGTCGGCTGCAACTTTTCAAACTTTTTATTTGTGAATTTTTCAGAAAAAAGGAATACACCTGGAAATACAATGTGATTTGTTAGGAGTACAATGTAGCTTTACATAATTAGAAACTGGGATAACTTGTGATTGATGTCTGCTGGCACTTATGGGATCCTGAAGTTGGCAAAGACAGCAAAAAAAAAAGTTCATATTCATCTTTTCCAAAGGAAAGTCAGGCATGGCTGTTTTGTAATCTCCCATGCCTCCCCCTGACCATTTTCTGTTGCTCAGTGCTCTACTTGCTGATACAATCATCCCTGCATCCCTGCCCAGGCATCTCATCCTACATGTGATTCCCACTCCACTCCTTAGTGCAGGGGTGCACAACTCAAAGAGTTGCCTGGGCCATAATGGGCCATAATGGATCTTGAACTGAGCTAAGTAGCTCCGCCACACCTCATGTAGCAGTTGGGGGGGGGGTCATAACACCAGCTGTTCTCTGGGTCAAGGACTGAACTTGGGTCTCCCCCTGTTAGCCAAATTGCCTTGAATTATTAATTTGTCTAGGGGAAGTTATGATTATTAATTGGCAATAGGCAAATTAGGGTTCTCACCAATGTATACAGAAGTCCCACCTTTGCTGTAAGTATCAGAACAGACACAGAGACTGTATTTAGTAAAATATAATGTCTTTTTACTGGGGGATATATATCATTCAAACAATACACAACCACACGCACATTTATACATATGCTAAGAAATAAAGATAGATCCTTAACACAGTTGCATTAGCAGGACATTTGTTGGCTGGGCAATATTTACCTGTCTTCATTGATTAAGCCGTTCCAATGGAAGAATGGAGGGGTTTAGAAATAGAAAACGGGGAACACGTGCTCTGAACCAGCAGAACCACATGGACTCTAGCTGCAGATCTAGAGTTTAAAGATGGAGGTAGGGTATGTGGATAGCAAGCTGGACATAAGAGGGTTAAAGCTTTGATAGGGGTCGTGGAGAGGGTAAGAGAGCGACCATGTGGTCGGGCAGCATCTTTTATAACGTGGGGGGGCAGGCTAGGCTGGCCACATCCCCCTGTGACACCTTCTGTTAGTCCATCCCATAAAACATACTATTGACTGGATGGAAGAGGGGAGGGGGACTAAGGAGTGGTCAATACTGAGAGCTAGAAACTTAGATTGAGGACTGGCACCTGGATGAAGGATGATTGAATCATCAGGCTAGGGCTATTGTCTCTTGATGGCCCTAGCCAGCTTGCTGATGGGTGAGCAATTAGTTGCTATTCAACCATGAATAGAGTCTCTTGATTAGATTTGTAGGTAGCTTAGGAGAGGGGGAAGAGAGGTTGCCTACATGTGTTGGAAGAAGCTCCTAATGGCGTCTGGAGTTTTCTGTCCTCATGATTTTCCATGGCATGGCGTTTGAGGCTTTGTACAGGCTTATGGAACTGCTTCATCTCACAGCAGGTGAGATGTCTGGTGACTCTGGACTAACACTGTGGCGGCAACACTAAAGGAAGGTGTCCCTTTCTCAGGTGTGCAGTCCCAACAGGTATTTTCAGGTCTCCATGTTGTACAGTCCCTTTGCACAGTTCATATTCCATAAAAAAACATTTATAGGCTTGCATGGCAACACCCGTCACAGGAAAATTTTTCATTACATCCCAAGACTATGGACCGGAGGGGGGGGGAGCACAAATGTGTGAAAGTTGTTGTTGCAGGGTAGAAAGCAGAAGGGAAGTTTTTCAAGTCAAGCACATAGTCTGGTCAATGGAAGGTTTTGGTTTTTCTTACACTGTAGTTGCAGTGGTACAAAAGTTGCAAACAGTGCTTTTAAGTGTCCTGTGCAAAAAATGAGCAAGGGCTGCCCAAGGTAACAGTGCAACGGGCAACATGCAGATTGAGCTACTGCTGGGGAGGCCACTTCAACTGATGGGATCCTGAATCTAGCTGCTGGGTGGCCCAGTCCCCCATGCCCTGTCCTACCCTCTTCTCTCTTCCTATGACAGGAGTGCAGGGGGGGGGAGTTCAGAAACCTCAGCAGCTCCTGCACTGATCTCTCTCTCTCTCTCTCTCTCTCTCTTTCTCTCCCCCCCCCCATTCTATTTCAGCATGGAATAGTCCGTTCAAGCATGGATAAAAGGATTTTCTTGAGCAAATTACCTGGTCCCAGTTCTTGTATTCATAAGGCAGTTCTCCTATTGGAAGCCAGGGAAGGACTGCGCTCTGATACATTTCTACCGTGCTCATATATCATGGTAATGGGCTAGCTTGTAAATGTCTCTGCAGAGTTTCTAATTTGCATTGAGTCAGTGCTCTGACTCCCTCACAATAAAACAAATGAGAGTATTTTTTTTGGTGGTGTAGCTACTTGCTCACTTTTGACTGGTACTCTCATTTACATCTGGGAGGCTCATTCCCGGAATAGTGACTTGTGTAAAAATAGGAAGCTCTATTAAAAGTCCTGTACAAGTTGTATTGGTCCCCAAAATATAACATTAAAAAGGTAGCTATTTTCCTGGCACCCAGGGCCCCTGCTTCCCTATCAACATATCCAACTCTGTTGAATAATAATTAACAAGTCATCAAAGACACCTTCTGGTTGGTAGCTGATTAGTGTATTGCTCTTTAATATGTATTACTATTAACGGAAAAGGTCACCATAAGCTTGATTTGTTCTAGAACATAGTTCACATAAGTCCATTTCACTTTGGAATTCAAATCATAGATTATTTCCATTCTTCAGTAAAGTATGCCTACATTTCCACAAGTTATAATAAGGGAAGTTAATACTTTAAGACAGTATTTATAGTATCTATTCAGACCTCATGGAGCCAGGGGGAAACACCTGACAGAGTGTGATGTATTTATGCATTTAGCAAGTTGAACAGGCATAGAAATGATGTGGTAGCAGAGCTATACTGCAGAGAAACTAAACAAGTGATATTGAACACATATACAATATAGTCCTGTTCAAAAATTACAGTGGGCACATGTACAATCTGTGTACATTGTACACTTGATTTTTCTGTATATGTGTATTCAGTAAATCTTCTGTCACATTCAACATATGTACAACTGAACATGTGGTTGAAATTGCGCCTTTATCCAGGTACTGGTCCCAGGTTTCATTTGTAAAGTGAATGTATGTTGGCACTTTCTTCCAAACAGATATACACACGTACATGTAGGATGTGCATGTAACATGCTGTAAAATGCAACCATGTAGCATGTAACATTTATGTTGCTGCTCACCCAGGGGGTCTCACAGCAACTTACAGCACTTAAAACAGCATCATAATAAGTTAAAAACCAACAAAAACAAGTAATGCATATAAAATATTAAAATATATGACTGAGCACCAGACTATCAAACCAGCCCAGAGCATCTGGTTAACATCCAAAGGCCAACCTGAACAATTCAGCCTTACAAGTGAGCCCTGCGGAAACCCAGCAAGTCCCACAAGGTGTGTGGGTCATCAGAGAGTTCATTCCATAGGGTAGGGGCCATCACTGAGAAGGCACTTCCCTGGTAACATGCAAACAGGGCTTCTGTGTACAGTGTTATTTTAAAAACCATGTATTGAGTAGTTCTTACATTACTTTCAATGCGTGCATAGCTGGACATATGATTTAAATCCAGCATTTATCCAGATACTGGTCTCCAGTTTCATTTGTAAACTGAATGTGCAGTAACAATCTTTAATGAATAATGAATGTGCATTGGTTTTTCCTGCATACAGATGTACATATATTCACTGTAACATGTGAACAGAGCTAGTATTGGTGAAAAGTGGTGATGGAAAGGATAAGTGATTTGGAACTCCCCCCTCCAAATCTCCCCTTCCAGAATTATTTTAACTAAAAGTTTAAACTCCCAGAGGCTTAGAGCAGACCAGTCTCCTGTTTTTTTCCTTTAACTGTCTCAACAATGCACAATATTTTATTTATTTATTTATTATCCCACCTCCCCGCTGTGGCAGGATCAGGGCAGCTTATAATATGTACCAATATATGTATACATTAAGACTCCACAATATTAAAAACAGAATTCAATTAAAATTACTATATATAAAACCATAACTACTCCAAATATAAATACAATAGAAGATGGCAGTGTTCTCTCGTCAATTGGATGGTCGCGTACCCCTAACCCAGGCTGTTGGCTGTCAGACTGGCAATGATGTTGATGTTGATGTTAGGGCCAGGGCCATGATGTTAAAGGCGGCCCCCTAATTGAAAGCCTGGTGGAAAAGCTCCGTTTTACAGGCCCTGTGGAACTGCAGAAGGTCCCACAGGGCCCTGATGTCCTCCGGGAGCTCATTCCACCAGTAAGGGACCGCCACAGAAAAGGCCTTGGCCCTCATTGTGGCCAGCCTGGCTTCTTTCGGGCCTGGGAGAACCAGGTGATTTTGGGATCCTGATCTCAGTGCTCTCTGGGGGACATATGGGGTAGATAGGTCCCTGACCATATAGGGCTTTAACCTTGAACCAAATCCGGTGTGTTATAGGCAGCCAGTGCAGTGCTTTTAGGACGGGCTGGATGTGTTTCTGCACAGGAAGACACAACAACAGCCTCGCCACTGCATTCTGCACCAGCTGCAGCTTCCAGATCTGGGACAAGGGCAGCCCCATGTAGAGAGAATTGTAATAATCCAATTTCGAGGTGACCATTGGGTGGATCACTGTTGCCAGGTCATTGTGTTCAAGGAAGAAGAAGAGAAGAAGAGATTGGATTTATATCCCGCCCTTCACTTGGAGTCTCAGAGTGGTTTACAAACTCCTTCCCCTTCCCTTCCCCACAACAGACACCCTGTGAGGTGGGTGGGGCTGAGGGAAGTCTGACACAAACTGCTCTTTCAGGAACAGCTGTGCCAGAACTTGTGACTGACCCAAGGTCACATCAGCAGGTGCAAGTGGAGGCGTGGGGAATCAAACCTGGTTCTCCCAGATTAGAGTCCGCACACTTAACCACTACACCAAACTGGAAGGAAGGGAACCAACTGCCTAATCAGCCGTAGGTGGTAAAAGGCATACTTTGCCGTGGCTGCTACCTGTGCCTCCATCGTTAAGGAAGCATCCAGGAGCAATATCCAACACATCTTGGACCACACTCAGTACGGAACAGGCTACTTTGTTGAAGCTGTTTCTGTTTCTTTCATTTCAATTACAAAAGGGTATTTTTCTGTATACCTTGGAAGTGACCCAAGGATGCAGGGATGCCATTCTTTTCTGTGGGTAGGATGCAATTGCTGCGATTGGTAGGAAGCCCAGTCACTTTCCGGTCGGACATAGAGACGATGATGAGAAGGACTGCATACAACTTATGAATTGTACAAGTTAGGCAAGACAGTTCTGAAGATGCTTCAGTAGCAAGATCAGCCTTGACCGTCACATTAAGAAGACAGAAATCAGAGCAGGAATTACTTGTTGAATTCTTCAATCAATGACAGTGTTTTCACAGGCTTATTTGGTGAGTAAAAGAATGCCCTCAGCTTGGTTTACAACTACAATCTGCATGATGCTCATTGGCCACCTTGAGCAGGACACCATTTCTCAGTTTTTCAGAATTACTGTATTTTCACTTTGTTTGGAATGAAGGGTTGTTTTTTTAAATTAACTTTTAGAATATCACAAATGGAATGAAAAAAAGGAAGCCTAATGGTAGAAAGAGGTGTTATAACCTTTCTAAACTAAGGAAATATCATTTAAGGCAGCCATTACTTCCCTTTGAATTCATTCTTTAATTAAAGAGAATGCTTTTCAAACATTTATAGCAAGGAGTTATTATATCCCCAGGAAGGCAAGACCTGATGATAATAAATTAAACAGTGAAAGGAAATTAAATTGTCAAATTACACCACAACTGTGGGAACATACCTTTAGTCCGAGACAAAAGTGTTCAAGAATTCTGTTGTCAAGACCCCAAGAAGCTCACTCAGCAGGAGATAACTGGCCCAGTTTGGGCTTCATTTTATTCAAATGAATATGGATGAGTTCTAAGCCTCTCTCTACAAAACACAGGATTGGGGAAGAGCAAAATGGTCGAAAAACAGAAGGTGCCCAAGGAATGCAATGTGTCCTGTGGATCAATTGACTACCCCAGACCATAGATAGCACTAAAACAGAAGAGCTCCACTTGAAATCTAGACATAAGAGAGAACATAAGAGAAGCCAATGTTGGATCAGGCTAATGGCCCATCTAGTCCAACACTCTGTCACACAGTGGCCAAAAATAACAGGTGCCATCAGGAGGTCCACCAGTGGGGCCAGGACACTAGAAGCCCTCCCACTGTTGACCCCCCCAAGCATCACCTGCCCCAGCCTGTGAGTTCCTATCTATACCTTGTGGCCAGGGCCGGCTCACCCACTAGGCGAACTAGGCATTCGCCTAGAGCGCGAGCCGACCCGAGGGGCGCCAAACGGGACCCAGCCCCCCCCACAAAAAACCCCCAGCACCCGCCAAAATCCTAGTGAAGAAGCCCTGCTTTCCGCCTTGCACACGCCTCAGCACCCCTCTGGCCCCGCCCCTGCCAAAAGAAGCCCGGCTGCTTCGCTGGTCGCACCGCCCCTCAGTAAAGAAGCCCTCCCGGCGGCCCGCCTTGCACGTCTCAGCACCCCTCTGGCCCCGCCCCCATGAAAAGCCCACATGCCGGCGGCGCACCACCCAGAAGAAGCCTCTTCAAGTTCGCTACATCATCAGAAAGCACTGCCTGATTGTTAAAAAAAAAATAGTGTGTGACCTTTTTATACTTCTTTCTACCTTCCTGGCGGCCTGCCTCGTGCACGCCTCAGCACCCCTCTGGCCTGACCATGCCGCCCAGAAGAAGCCCAGCTGCTTCGCTAGCCTGCCTTGAGTTGCGCCCCCCTCAGCCGAAGAAGCGGGCTGCCTAAGTCGCGCACGCCTTCCTCCAGAGACTGCCGGCGGACTCACCTCGCACCTTCCCTCAGCGCAACTAGTGAAGTGCTCGGCCTCGGGGAAACCAGCTGGTATGTTGGGGGGAGGGGGGACGTTTCCAGCACACAGGGGCGCAGCACTAGCTCAGCTGCCCAGCGGCCAGGAAGGAGGAGTTCGGCCAGGCAGACACACCCCCTTCTCCCCCCCCCGGGACTTGCAGGCCGGACGGGCACATGAAAACAACCACCACCCCACGTGAAGAGGGGGGAGATGAAGCCCTCCTCAGGAGGAGGAGGAGGGAAACCCTCCCAGCCTGGCCCGACTCCCTGGAAGCGTGCGCCAGATGCAGCAGCTCTGGCGCCAGCTCCAGCGGGGGGCGGGGGCGCTGGGACGCCCCCGACTGACGCTGGCTCGGCCTCCTCCGGGGCTCCTGTGAACCCGACGTCCGGCAGCACCCGCTGGGGAGGGGGCGGCTCCCGAGCGGAGAGGGCAAGGAGGAAGCAAAAGCTCAAGGTGCTTTTCTCTCCCCCCCCCCGCTTTCCTCCTCCTCCTCGGCTCCATTCCTGCGCCCCCCCTCCCCAGGAGAAACCGAAACATGGCAATCCTCCCTACCTCCCCCACCCCTGCAAAAGGTCCCCCTCCACGGCTTGGGAGACGAAATTGCACCCGTGTGTTAAAGGGGGGGAGGCGGCGGCAAGCTTTTCATGGCACGGAGAGAGGGTGGAGAAGGGAACAGAACAGCTTCCCCCTTGATTGAGTCCCTGGCTTGCCATTTATTTTTTGTAAGGGAGGAACTTCCTTGTCTCCAGGCTCCGCCTGGAAGTTGGCAACCACATAATTGGGCATGTGCGGGATGGGGGGGCGCCAGAAGGTACCCCCGCCTATGGAGCAAAAAAACCTCGGGCCGGCCCTGCTTGTGGCTAATAGCCACTGATGAAAGCAATGTGTTCCCTGGTTAGATTATTTTCAGTCCTTCAGTATCAAAGGAAATTATTCTTCAAATTATAATGGAAATGAAGTTTGGCCATTTACTGAACGTCATTGTTTCCAGAGGAAAGCATTTATGGTGCTTTTGTAATACTTGCTTTATTTACAGATACACAGTCTGGAAGCAAATAGGCACTCGTGCAGGCAGGCAACTCCCATGAGTGCAAATGTTGCAACCCTCTCACAACTGTCTCATCAGTTTCAACAAACTTCAGATAGGAAACTTTTAGCTTTAGCTTTCTGGCTCCAAACTGCTGATTCATCCATTCACACATTCAGGGGTCATTTCATAGAAAAAGAGGTGCAGGAGCTCATTAGTATAACTCATTAGCCTAACATTTGCATATGCCACACACCCTGACATCACCGGAAGTGTGTCAGAAGGCAACACCCACCGCTCAGGCTCCACTGGACTGTTTTGGATTGCTAGCTATTGGGGGGGGGAACGTGCAGATCTGTCCTCGCAAAGGAGGGAGAGCTTGTACCTGAATAAACTTGGTCTTGTCTTAAAGGTGCCACTGGACTGTTTTGGACTGGGGGGGCGGGGGGAGCTCTGCAGCTTACCTGGTTGCTTCTTGCTCTGACTGAGGGCTGCTGGGAGAAGGGGGTGGGGCTTGTTGCATGTGCCTGCCCCCTGGGCTCTTTACTGCCAGAGCTTCGCTCCTGTGCACTCCCACAGGAAATGACCCCTGCACACATTACTGATCTGGTATTTCGCCCCAGAAGGTGAACTGACTGTTCATCTAAGTCATTACGGAACATTGACGCGATTTTGTCAAATATTTGACTCAAGTCAGACATGGTTTTAAGCAAAAAGCCAGTGACAAACCCACAGTGCAGTCCTAAACAGTGCTGCAGTCTTTTAAGTCCACTGATTTCAATAGGTGTAGAAGGGTGTAGCTCTGCTTAGGACTGCACTGGATTGCCAGTCAGACTAATCATACAGCAAACTCAATACAATATACTTTACAGGAATGAACATGCATACCAAGGTTTAACTCTTATATACTAAGAATCCTTATAGTTCTGTCTACTGTTTTCTTTTCTTTTTTGATATCCCATAGATAACCAGCAGTAAACACACACAGAGAAAACACACCAATAACATTATATTTTAAAGACAAAGTGATATTAAAATTTAAAGAGAAATAATACTGTAACATTTGGTGCTTTGTCTTAGTTTCCCCCTTGAACGTATCTTGATCCCTTGCATGCTTAAAAAACCACTTAAAAAAAGAATAGGTTTTTAAAGAACATTTGGGGAATACAGAGGACTTTTTTTGGCTCCCAGTACTTGGAGGATCTTAAATGCAAAAATAGACTTTTTTCAGTGCCTGCCTGTCATGATCTGGGCTACCAGAGGCCTACTAGGCCCAGAGGCCTACTAGGCCCAGGGAGCCTGGCTAGCAGTAGGTGAGGATGGGCCTACAACTCCCACAAGCCCCTGAGAGGTTTTGGAGCCAAAATTGACCAATAGGAAAAGTGGAGGGCTTAGAATAAAATATCTAGAGTAGCAGAAAAAACTGTTCTTCTTCCCAGAGGGCAGAGCCAGAAGGAAGGCTGCTGCAAAGAAGAGATCCTCATCCTGAGGGAAGGGTGAGTAGTCTAGTGTCACTTGGAATAGTGATCTAGGGACAGTATATATTTAGATGCGTTAGGGCATTTGATTTATTTTATTTTCACCCACTTACTGTTATTATTCTGCACCTTGTTGTTTGACCTCCTATAAAATAAACCTTTCCCTTGTTATACTCTGCCTGGTCCTCATGCCTATTATTCGGCCAAAAGAGAGGCCTGAAGGTCTTGGGAGGGTGCTCTGGGATCCTAAATCCAGAGTGGTGGCAGCAGCAGGTGACACCCCACCTGAGCCATGACACTGCCCCACACCTGTGGAACAGCCTCCTGGAAGAGGGCGGGCAGGTGTGCTTCTGCCCTCCTGGTTTTCTGGCAAGATGTAAGACAGTTATTATGGAGGGCTTTTGTGGCAGCCTGACTGTGAGCAAAGGGGAATACACTGCTGGTGGGGTGTGCGGTATTTTAGATGAGCTATCAATGTATTTATGTATCTGTTGTTTTAATGTTTGATTGTTATGTTAAATTGTTTTTATATCATCGTATCTAGAGAAGCTTGGGAGAATGGCTGGCAGATAAATATTTTAAATAAATGAACACATGCTGTTTATTATATGTTTTATCCCACCCTACATCACCAAGGAGGTTATGATAGTATACATGACTATCTCTTTTCTCTTTTGCCTTCACAACAATCTTGTGAGGTAGGTTATGCTTAGACAGCTAATGACTGACCCAAGGACACCCGGTAAGCTTCATGAATGCATGGATCTTGGGGGATTAAGTGTATAACAGAATTAAGAAGCCGGGAATATGAGTAAACCAACAAAAAAAATATGCCCCCAACATCTGCAGCATCTTTGCCTACTACACAGACTAAATTACTGGGAAACATGCTGACACTGGAATCTTTGAAAGACTTTAAAAATGATATGCAAGTTATCTTTTAAACTAGCATGAGCCAAACTCAGACTGATATACAAACTAAATTTCATGCAAGTTTAAACTAAGCAGAATGACCTGCAAGACAGACTACAATCGAGCCTAAACCAGGTGTAGACGGCGTTAATACAAGTCACAGATCAAATGAAAAACTTAAACACTGAGATTGGAGATGGCTGATCTTAACAAACAAGTAATAGAAAATAAGAAGGAAATAACAGAGGTGGCACAACAAGGCAAGAAGGCCGAAGAGAAAGCTGAAGCAGCATCATTGAGAATGGACAGGTTGGATACACCGCAGAAGATGGCCCTGGACTCTATGATTCAATTGGAAAAGGATAGAGCTGCTTATGTACTGAGATTTCAGAATGTACCTGAACAAAAAGAAGAGTTAATCAGAGTTATGGCAGAAGGACTGGTGGACTTCATGAAAGCTGAGTATGAAGAAATGGAGAGGGAGATTTAGTTTTTATATAGAGCTAACTGCCTATGCAAGGAAGAATAATCCTCCAAGGGAAGTGCAAGTAAAATTTACTAAGGCCAGAGATCATGTGTGGAAAGAAGCACAGAATAATACTCTTAAAATACAAGACAAGGAAATAAAAATTGCAAGAGAAATTCCCTGGAAAATAAGACGAAGAAGAAAAGAATATGTATTTCTGACCTCCAAACTGACAGCAAATTCAGTTATATTTTGATGGCTTATTCCAGAAGGATTTTTTTTCACATTTGAAGGTCAAAGATTTAGATTGGACTCCATCTTCAAGGCAAAAGACTTTATGGAAAACTTTTACAACAGGAAGAAACAAAGAAAGCAAAAACAAAAGCTACTACAACTGAAAAAAGAAGAGGAAGTATCAGCCTACTCAATAGCATCGGATGAAGAACTTGAGGCCAGCACAGCCAAAAAACCATCTATGGAAGGTAGGCCACAAAGAATGACGAGAAATAGAATGGTAGTAACAAGAATAGATCATAATGGACACATCAACAAACAAGATATTATCGGTAAATGTAAATGGGCTGAATTCACCTGAGAAAAGATGAAAGATATTTAAACAGCTTAAGAATATAGATGCAGATATTGTATGTTTGCAAGAAACACACATTAGACAGAAAGTTGAACATTATTTGATCAATAAGAAGCTTGGTAAGTTATTCACCACTTCAGAGAATGTAAAGAAAAGAGGAATAGCTGTATATATCAAAGAAAAATTAAAACCTATTTTGATCATCAGAAAATGGAAGACTTCTGTTACTTGAAATAGATATTAGGGACAAGAAAATCTTATTGGTGGTGATATATGCACCGAATGAATCACAGGGCAAATTCTTTGAAATGATGAAGGAAACTATAACAAAATATGACTACATGGATATTTGTATAATTGGAGATTTTAACTCAGTTATTGATCAAGACCTAGACAGGAGAACCATCAAGAAGATTAAACCTTTCAAAGGTTTACTTCCAAGATCTTTTTTAGAATTGGCTGAAGAATATAAACTGATTGATGTTTGGAGAACTAGAAACCTAACTGGAAAAGACTACTTTTTATTCAGACAGACATAAATCTTGGTCCAGAATTGATATGTGTTGGATTACATCAAACCTTTTCCAGATTGAAGACATGGATATTATGCCACAAACCTTTACAGACCACAACCCACTATTATTGAAGATTAAAGATAATAAAAAATAATTAGATGGAGGCTGAATATACAACTACTTAAAAATGGACAATTCTTAGAGATGGCTAAGAAAGAAATGAAAACCTTTTTTCAACAAAATGTGAATGGAGAAGCATTCATGAAGATAATTTTAGACACAAGCAAAGTTTTTTTTAGAGGACTGGCAATTAGATTTGCAGCAGGAAAGAAAAGGGAAAGAATGAAGACATTTTAAGATATACTGGACTCTATTCAGAATAAAGAGAAAGAATTTAAATTGGACCCTTCAAATGAGAAATTAAAGATGAAAATCAAAATATTACAACATCAACTCATCTTACTTTTATCCAGAGGTCATTTCGGGGGGGAACGCGGGGAAACGCAGTCCCCCCGGGTGAGGTGCAGGGGGGTGGGGCACATGACGAAGCCCCGCCCCCTGCTTCCGGCCGCCCCGCTTCCAGCCCTCATTCAGCCAGGAGGAGGCAGGAGAAGAGGGAGGGTAAGTTGCTTCCCCCCCGCCTCTCCCCACCTGCAGGGATGCTTGTTCTTGCCACTCTGCGCCTCTGGAGAAAGGTATGACACTGCCCCCCCAAAGTAAGATGGAGAAAATGGAACTACCTTTCTCTATGACAGCAACAAATTCTCTGCCCCTTTTACCCATCTTGGTACTTAGTATGCCTGCGGGTATGAAGGATAAAGAAAGGACATTATGAAGACATCTCAATGCATTCCTATTTGGAAAAAGAATCTAGACTAGGCTTCTACCTACCTTTTACTCACTGGTCTCACACTTCGATAAAAACCAGCTGTACACAGGCAGTCATCCAGGGACAGAAAGTGAAGTCATTTAGTACATTGTTAAGGCCACACAGAGGGAGGGGGGATGCTGCCAGCTAATCAGCAACACTTTCTTCCTCTCTACCTTAAACAACACGAAGAACAGAGAAGTTAAGGCAGCTTCCGGTTTTCGGCACTTCAGTGATGGCTGCTTCTCTTGGCTCCTCCGAGAGACGTGTGCCATGAATCGGGGGTTAGGAGGGAGCATGATCGTGCACACTCCCCCATGGAGCCCATAGGCAATGGGCTCCTAGCCAGGGGGCTTTGGAGAACCCTACCTCTGGCCATCAGCCAATACAGGGGGGCTACTCTCTGCCCCAAAGGTCCTGCCCTGATTTCCAGTATTGGACTCAAAAGCGCACACCGGAACAAGCGCATGGAGGTTTGGCGATTTAATGCTGCCCAGTGAGATCCCAGGGAGACCTGCTGGATCGTCCCAAAGACTGATGAGTGAGTTAAAGTTGAAGCGGGACATCAAAGCCCTGATGCGAATCCCCCCCTATACAAGCGAAAGGTGGGAGAAAACGCCCTACCCCTAAACGATCTAATGAAGTGGAAACACGACGGGGGGGGGACTGAGCATGCAGTGGCATGGATTATAACAGAAAGACTAGAGCAGAGAACTTTTTCAAAAATAAGCATTTACAGGCCTTTGAAACTTTGGCAACTTTGTTTGGTAAATGTAAACATCCCCCCAAGATGGCGATCGGAGACTTTGAGGAAGGTGGGACCCAAGCTTCCTTCAGGAAGAAGGAGATCGGAGGTTTAGGTCAGGTGACCTAATCATAGACTCTTCCTACAGCCCAAAATCGCCCACCCTCTGCTGGCTAAAGTGGTGTATTGGACGGAACCGGCTCTAAAGGTGGCTGTATTTTTAAAAGGACAGTGTCTACACCAAGAAGGAGCGAATCTTTGATCACAGAGAAAATTAAGACTGTATGGAGACTCAAAAGCTAGCTTATCTTGGATGGTTGCAGGCAGACTAAAAAGCGATTTTGGAGCAAAGGGTTTGGTCACCCTTACTTCATAAAATCTGCCTACAACGTGAACGGTCGGATTCTCCAACTAATGTGTGCTGGAAGCAACAAAAGGAAGGACCTCTATGATCTAAGATAAGCAAGAAAGTGAGTGGAAATCCTGAAGAAAGTGGTATTAATTGGACAGAGCCTGTTATATTGAAGCTGATAGCGAAATAAGATTTAACAGAGAAGGAAGAGGATAAATCAGTGTGATTGTATAGACTGAGGGAACCTTGGCTTCACAACATTATATCTGGGGGGGGGGAGCATATAGGGAGATGCCAAATTCTCTCAAGGTCTTTGTTGAGTTTTCCTGGACCTCCCCGCAACTTCCAATATCATCCATTATGGTATCCTTCTGGACCTCCAGTCTGGGCTGGAATTGGGAGGGATTTCTCTGCAGTGTTTCTGGTCTTGGAAGGTAAGTTTCAGAAGGTGGTGCTGAGAGACTGCTGCTCAGCCCCTTGGCCTTTGGAGTCCCACATGGATTCATCTTGCCACCTGTTAAAGTAAATTTTTAATCTGTTAGCTGCCTTCTGGGCCCTGATGGGGGCAGAAAGATAGGATATAAATGTTGTAAATAAATAAGATAGATAAAGAGGTATTGGCCTGGAATGTAATTGTAACCATTGTCTGAAAAGAAGACACTATTTATTACTATTATATATCTTGATACTGTTCAGTGATTAATTATTCTGTTAAATGCCAATGAATATGATTCCTTTATATCTATAGGACAAAAATTCTAACACTTGCTCCTGAAGCCCATTTGGATACATCTGTATTGGATAGTGAGTTGGATGACATTTCATGCTGTTCCACTTAAGAATCTAACACTCGGCAGTATGTCAAAAGTCTGTGCAGGTCTAAAGGCCAGCAAGATCTCAAGGTTCTTAGAAGCTGACTTCCTTGGTTGAATGCCAGGAAACAGAAAAATGTTGTTCTCAGTCTTCTAAGAACAGGGCAGCTGGGGATCCTTGAAACAGCATTGGACAGTTAATAAATAAGTTGATTAATCAAGAACTTGAGAAAAATCTTGCACAGGGCCTAGGAGTGGTAGGGGTCTGTATCACTGACTGCAAGGCAAAGGAGCTAAGTGAGAGGGAAACCCATGAGACAATGAGACCATGATGGAAGAAGGGTAGAGAAGGCTGTGGATCTACCCAGGGATCTAATGGACTAACTAGATGAGGTCCTAGGAGATCCATGACTGGATCTTCCCAGTGTTTTTATCCAGAAATAGCAGCTGCAAGGGACAGTGATTCAAATGAAGGGATAAGAGATCAACGTAGGGGAAAGAGGTGTAACTCTTTCATTCCTGCATGGTTTTGCCAATTAAACTAACTAAAGTAATGGCACAATTGTAAAGATCTGCTTTCGAGCTGGGCCAGTTGGGTTATATAACTAGGCACGCAGGTGCAGGAGGCCTTCAGAAAATAGGGTTGCCAGCTCTAGGTTGGGAAATACCTGAAGATTTTGGGGGTGGATTCTGATGAGGGACTTCAATGTGGTATAATGTCATAGAGGCCACCTTCCACCGTGGCCATTTGCTCCAGATGAACTGATCTTTGTTACCTGGAGAGCAATTGTAATCCCAGGAGATCTCCAGCTACTATCTGGAGGTTGGATTCTCAGAAAGGTAGGGTACTTCAGATTTGGGCTTGGGCATAAGTGTCTGCTGCTGAGTGTGGATCAGGTCTCATAAATTTGGGCCTTGTATTGTTGCTGCAAAGTTTTCTGGTTGGAGTAGATGAGTTGGTTGGGTCTCTTCCTGTACCTGCAGGTATTCTGGTTTTCTGGAGAGGGCATCAGCCCACCAATTCTGAGAACTGGGAATGTGTGTTATCTGGAAACTGAAACAGGAAAAGAAGAGGGACCAACAAACCTGTTGCAGGTTAGTGCCACCCTCATCACAGGGGGAATCCCATTACCACAGGGCATTGTTGGTTCAGCCCTTTCTCCAGATAAAGGAACATTGTTCCTCAGTGCAAGACACTAGTTATCATGGAAGGCTCCCCACAAGAGAGGCTGTGATTCAGCTGGTGAGCCCTTTCCACCACGATCCACTGGCTTCTTGGACTTCCCAGCAGTCTCTGACCAGGACTTGATTCTTAGGGATTTAGAGTATGAGACCTCCCTGATATCCCAGGAGATTCTGGGTAATTCCCATCGTCCCTCGATCCAACAGCACAGGTCAACCAGATCTACAAGGGTGTCCCAACTGCCTCTTTCTGCAGGGGTGTTAGGTGCCTGGCTGCCTCCTTTTCCGAGTCTTCTATGTCTTTGTCTGATATGGAGGAGTCTGTACTCTGTTCTGTGACAGGTATGTATATTATCACTTCTCAGAAACTGTCTACTGGAATAACTAGCCTCTCAGCAGTAGATGGAATCAAAACATTACTCATGTAAATAGGAAACAAGATAGTGCGGTCTGAAATTGCTCTCAAGTACACCATGGAAAGCTTACACCGAAGATGGAAGCCATTTGTCTCATGAAATGCAAATAGAGCAGATTTTCTGTCAAGTAACACAGGCATATTGCTAAATCTTCACCACAAAATCTGTTTGATTTCTATTCAGTGCAGTGGAATGCTCGCCATTGATTTCTGCAGGATGCAGATTCCTTTCATAAAGCATAACTGCTTCCACATGCTTCAAATCAATTATAGGCTTATAAAAATGTCCCAGAAGGAATTGAGAATACGCTTGTCCCCCTTTACCCACTTTCTTTTCACAGTTCCTCCAGTTATAGCCTGCCCCTGCTTTAGTAAACAGAACTAATAATCACCATAATTTATTAGCAACTATTACTTCTTTCCCTTTAATCTGAAAGTAACAAGGATGGAGGGTGTGGAATTAAATGGGTGGGAGACATGGCGGTTGACAAACTGAACTTGTTAGCTACAGCTCAAAATACAATACATACCAGTGTGTGCCAATGCGTTTAAGCTGTCCTTGCCACACTGAAGTCGCGATGCCGTATCACATGGCTTGGAAATATCCAAAGTGGTTTGTAGAAAGCTTTAGATGCCAATTTCTTTCAATGTTACAGAAACCCGGGATTTTGTACCTTTAATAAAAATGTGCTTTGTGATCTGAATTCAAATAAGATAAGATCAATAAAAACCCTCTTTACTAATATTCTGCATTGCCTTGGCACCCTGTACTCATAAAGAATGCCTAGCCCACATGGGCACAAGATTGATGAGAGGTCATTTAAGCCAGTTTCCCAGGCTTTCTGCCCATTTCTGGGACAAACGAGTTCTATTATGATTTTTAACAAGGAACAAGAAATGCCCGAACAATAGAACATCAAAGATTAGGTTTGATGTATTAAATAATGCATTCTCTTATTTAAGCTAGGGGGAATAAAATATATATTTTATAAATTTAGGGTGGGTGAATGGAATTTTAATTTGAGAATGGTTTAACACAGAGAAGTTTTGCCAAACATTCATGTAGCATCCCAACTCAGTTTTACATTTTTTGCACTTGATTTAAATTATGTTTTTTGCAAGAGGTCACCTAAGAGTTGTGACTACTGTGCCAAGCCAAAAAGAAAATTGTACTCTGAAAAAATGGCTGATTGTTGCTGTTTATTAGCATGCTGCTCCAATTGGCCCACATTCTTTATGACCGCTGGGCACTTTCCTGTGTTTGGGCTTGTTACAAGAGGTAAATCTCATTTGACATTTGCGTCTACAGCTTCAGAGGCTGGCTGCAGCCTTCCATGTTGTGTGTTTGTTTGAAAATCAATAGTTCCTGTGTTACTGTTATTATTTTTAATTGCCAGTGCCATAAAAGCAAACAAGGAACAAAAAGTTTACAATAAGTGAAACTGCTGAAAAAGATAGAGTTCCGTAGCAGGACAAGATGTCTGCCAAAGGCCCTCCAGAATTAAGTGTGATGGGAGGAGCAACATCTCAGCAGTAGAGGCCCTGATTGGCATGCAGATGGTCCCAAGTTCAGCCCTTTCTCCAGATAAAGGAACAGGGAACAGGTGATGTGTAAGGTATTGGAGAGTTGCTGCCATTCTGAGCCTGAATCATCTGATTCAGTATAAGTAGGATTTGCAGCTCTGGGTTGGGAAATACCTAAAGATTTTGGGGGTGGAGCCTGAGGAGGGCGGCATTTGGGGAGGGGAGGATCTTCAATGGGGCGTAATGCCATGGAGTCCACCTTCCAAAGCAGCCACTTTCTCCAGGTGAACTGCTTTCTATTGCCAGGAGATCAGTTGTAATCCCAGGAGATCTCCAGCCACCACCTGGAGGTTGGCGAAACTAAGTATAAGGCAACTTCACAGGTTCACATGGGCTTTTTTTTTTAATGCTGGATTTTAATTAATATATTTTAATGTTTAGTTTTTATTATTTTTTATTTTGTAAGTTGCTTTCTTTCCACCTCTCTCTTTCCCCTCCTTCCCTCCCCATCTAGTTGCTTTCTTTCTACCTCTTTCATTTCATCTTTCTTTCTCTCACACACACTTTCTCCCTTCCTTTTTCTCTCTCTCTCTCTGTCTTCCTCCCTCCCTCCCCCTCCCTCATCTATTTGCTTTCTTTGTTTTTTCCTCTGGCTTCCTTTCTTTCTCCCCTCCCTCCCCCATCTGCTTTCTTTGTTTCCCTCTCTCTTTCCACCTTTTTATTCTTTTTTTCCATCTCTTTCTCTCAGACAAATAAATATCATTAGCAGACAAATATTGTTAGCAGACAAATAAAAATCATTATCAATATATGTTTTTACCCCCTTTGTTTTTATTTTTGGCAGACTCATTTAATATTAATAAGAAGCAAATTTGCATATTTTTCAATAAAAACATGTGTGCAATATTTGTTCAAGTCTAGCGGCTCTCAAACATCTGAAATTTATTCTTTGTGGCTCTTACATTACTTCAATGGACTTTGAGGGGTGTAGCTCTGCTTAGGATTCCGCTGCAAGGCATGTAGTTGGAGGTAAACAGCACTATAGACAAAGAGAACTTACTTTTCAGTACAGTGAACATTAATAATGTTAGTAGATTTGTAATATTTTAGGAGTGATTTCCTTAATAAGAAGGACAATTTATTATGGACCAAGTTTGTACACTTTTTTTTGAAGGCACAAGTTGCCTATCTAAATAAAACTGTTTTTGATAGGAATGGATTGTGTGATTTGGTCTGCATACATATGAGGTTCTTCTGGTATCAGCACAATGCACAAATGCACTGTGGATCTTTGCTGATAGAAATACATCTTGAGATTGTTCAACAATAGGAATTCTTTATTCACTGTAGAGGCTGGTTCCCTTTTCCTCCTCTTCAGACCCATATTCAGTTTCCATCATAAACATTTCGGGGGGGGGGTGAGGCTTTAGGAAGCATCAAGTAGCAATAAAAACACGAGTTGTTTGATAGAAAAATGGAATGCAGTCCACTGATTTTGTTTCTTGCTCTGAAAACTGATGTTGCTGTGAATAATAATATCAGAGTACCATGCACAGCTGTTATACTGCTTATAAGTCAGTGATCTGCTTTCCTAACTCCAAATTTAATAATTAAGACAATGTGCCTAGACACCCATAATTATACTGTGGTTGCCATAGCCCCTGGATGTCCTACTTTTTCCTACTGGAATGGTGACAAGCCTGCTTTAAAGTCATGTTTAAGAACTGGCTTCCAGAAGAAATGTGGGTCTGTTCCAGCAAAAGGGTCTGCTTAACCAATTCACAGCAACACATAATCACCCCTGTGTAGTGCTTAGCATAACTAGAGTCCAGCCCTCCTTATTAAGACTATAGAATCAAAGATTTTGCCATTTCCGCCAAGCGGCCATTGTGCTGCCCAAGATTTGCAAGCAACCCAAAAGGGCCCCACCTGAACTGAGCCAGTCTAGTGAGTTTGGTTTCCCCTTTCTCCCAGTCATGGTGAGTCACTGCCAGGAGAAACGGGTAAGGGACCACCCTGGAAAGGACTCACCTTCCATCTTTCTCCCAGCTGTGGTTCACCAGAGCCAGGAGAAAAGGGGAAACACCCAGGAATTCAGCCGAACCAAACCAGCCACTGGTCCAGTAAATGTTAGGGGAAGTCCTTCCCTGAACATTGGTTCGCAAACTCCAAATTTCAGTTTGTGAACCAGTTTGTGCCCAACCTTATCTCGGACACCAATGGAGCAAATGGCAGCTAGGTAGAGTCACTTGAACAGCTGAGCCACTTGCAAGATGCTCATACATGGTCTTTGCATGTGCAGGGTATACAAGAGGAGAATCTTAATCCATGCGTAGAAATGAAGTTGTGACTTGAAACTAACATATGATCCATTCTTCTCTTTTTCACAACATATTTATTTATTTTATTGATTTCTATCCCTCCCGTTTCGGCCTAGGCTGGCTCGAGGCGGCTCACAACAGGATAAAATTTTCGTACTACGTAAAACTCAGTTCATCACATTAATAAATAATACAATAATAAAAAACAGTATTAAAATCAACAATATTAAAGTGCTAGCATTTTTGGTATTATCTAAGATTCTATTGGTCTGCTTCAGTTGTAAAAGGGAGGGAAAGGCCTGGGCCAGGCAATAGTCACAGGGACCTATAGCTCAGGGCTTCCACCATACCAGTCAGTTGTTAGTAATAGCACCACCAGTGGTTGCAGTTGTCATAGCAGTGATAGTGGTGGTGGTAGTGGTGGTGGTGGCGGCTCCAAAAGCCTGGTGGATGAGCTCAGTTTTGCAGGCCCCACAGAACTGTAAAAGATCCCGCAGGGCCCTGATCTCCTCTGGGAGCTCATTCCACCAGAGTGGAGCTGCCACCAAAAAGGCCCTGGCCCTGGTTGTTGCAAATTTGGCCTCCTTGATACTCGGGAGGACCAGTCAGTTCTGGGTCCCTGAATGCAGTGCTTTCCAGGGTATATATGGGGAAATGCAGTCCCTCAGGTATGTTGGACCCTGGCCATAAAGGGCTTTATAGGTAAGAACCAGCACCTTGAAATGAATCCGGTATGCTATAAGCAGCCATTGCAACGCCTTTAGCACAGGCTGGATGTGCTCCCGAACTGAGAGTCCCATCACCAGCCTAGCCGCGGAGTTTTGCACCAGCTGTTGCTTCCGGATTTGCACCAAGGGCAGCCGCATGTAGAGGGCATTACAGTAATCCAGTCTTAAGGTGACCATCACATGGATCACTGTTGCCAAGTGGCCACGTTCGAGGAAGGGAGCCAACTGTCTTATCAGCCAAAGATGGTAAAAGGCCAATTTGGCAGTGGCCGCAACATGGGCCTCCATTGTTAAGGAGGCATCCAGGAGCATCCCCAAACTCCTAACCTCCAGCGCTGGCACCAATGGCACCCCATTGAAGGTCGGGAGTGGGACCTCCGTCTTCGTCGGATTCCATTTCATCCCGCTCAGCCTAAGGTCACAGCGGAGCAACAAGACTTTATCTGCAAAATAGCTCAGGAATGCCTCACAGCCTATATCCAATTCCCTATGGTTTGGTCTGCCTTGTGGAAGAACTGTAATCGACCAAATTGGATTATATGGATTATATGAGTGGGGCCTACATATGCCCAGAGATTTTACACTGGTGTAGTGGTTAAGAGTGTTGGACTAGTATCTGGGAGAGCCAGGTTTGAATCCCTACTTGTTCCATGGAAGCTTGCTGGGTGACCTTGGGCCAGTCACACAATCAGCCTAACCTACTACTTCACAGAGTTGTTTTGAGGATAAAAGGGAGGAGAGGAGAATGATGTAAGCCACTAATTTAAATGAATTAAATAAATAAGAGCTCCCATGGATGTTGATGATTAGTACCAATGTAGGTGCACCATGAGGAGGTCACCTAAACTTTTATTTTGACATGATGGTCATGATCCCTAATTTTTACAATTCTATTGAATATTTGCTAGTAAAAATAGGGTGAAAGTGTTTTAAAATGTTCACCAAAAGCCTCCCATTGCATAGCTTTGGTGCTGCCATTTTGCTGTTCCTCCAATCTGAGCCATTTTTAAAAATTGTTTAATCATTTGGGATCCCACAAAAGCTTTAAATTTGATAACATCAGATTTTGGTTACATGGTGATATCACAAGGTCAATTACAATTTGTTTGTTACTTTTTGTTTTTTAACTGAAAATGTTTTTTATTATTATTGTAAGCCACTTTACCATGTTGCCACTTTACCATGAAGAAAGGTGGAGTACAAATGTTGTAATAAATAAATAAATAAATAATCAGGAAATATTGCATTCATTTAAAACACATTTCACAGTGATGTCATATATGACTACATGATGATATCACATGATTAACTGACTATTTCAAGCTATTAGAATACATAAGAACAGAAGAGAAGCCATGTTGGATGAGGCCAATGACCCATCCAGTCCTAAGATTTGTGTCACAACAGTTGCCAAAAACCAGGTGCCATCAGGAGGTCCACTATCAGGGCCAGAACTCCAGAAAGTCTCCCACTATTGCCCTGCAAGCACCAAGAATACAGAGCATCACTGACCCAGACATAGTGTTCTATCTGTGGCCTATTATGCAGAGGTATTTTCGCTTGCTTTCACTGTGCATGTCTGTTGGGTTTTCTTTGTCATTCTGTATTGATTCTCCTTCCTTCAGCACTCAGTTCGTTTTCTGGTCACTGTTTCTCCAGGTTTTCTGAGTGGTTTTGTGCTGATTTCCTCCTTATTTTGCTTCCAAGCCTAAGTAATTCAAAAGCATACAGATTCCCTTGTATCCCCCCCTTTTGCTGCCCCTCAGAGGTCACTCCATTGTCCACACAGAGGTTGTTCCACCCACTCTGCACCTTCTGCCATCCTCCCCCCTTTATCGTGTACAAGCTCCATTTCCCCCTAGTTTTTACATTTTTTAATTTTTTTAACAAGTGGCATGAGTCTAGCAATATGAGGCTATTGCTAATCTCGGATCGCTGGATTAAAAAAAATAAACGCCAGGGGGAAAGTCTAAAAGGAGTGGTGCAAGGTTTCATTCCCTGCTGGTATTGGCTTGAGAGGGGGATCAGAGAGGAGGCAAACAGCAGCATCCCCAGTGCAAAAATAAAAAAAAGGATTTCAGTGCTGCATGCAAACAAAATAAAGGGGGGGTCTCCAGCACAGAATGAAATAAGAACATAAGAACATAAGAGACGCCAATGTTGGATCAGGCCAAAGGCCCATCCAGTCCAACACTCTGTGTCACACAGTGGCCAGAAATACTAGTGCCATCAGGAGGTCCAGCAGTGGGGCCAGGACATTAGAAGCCCTCCCACTGTTGATCCCCCCCAAGCACCAAGAAGACAGAGCATCACTTGCCCCAGAGCCCCTATCTATACCTTGTGGCTAATATCCACTGATGGACCTCTGCGCCATATGCTTATCTAATTCCCTTTTGAAGCCGTCCATGCTTGTAGCACCCACCACTTCCTGTGGCAGTGAATTCCATGTGTTAATCACTCTTTGGGTGAAGAAGTACTTCCTTTTATCCGTTCTAACCCGACCGCTCTGCAGTTTCATGGAGTGCCCACGAGTTCTTGTATTGTGAGAAAGGGAGAAAAGTACCTCTTTCTTTACCTGCTCTTTCCCATGCATAATCTTATAAACCTCGATCATGTCACCCCTCAGTCGTCTTTTCTCCAAGCTAAAGAGCCCTAAGCGCTTTAACCTTTCCTCATAGGGAAAGTGTTCCAACCCTTTTATCATTCGAGTTGCCCTTTTCTGCACTTTTTCCAAAGCTATAATATCCTTTTTAAGGTGTGGTGCCCAGAACTGCACACAGTATTCCAAATGAGGTCTCACCATTGATTTATATAGGGGCATTATTATATTGGCTGATCTGTTTTCAATACCCTTCCTAATAATCCCCAGCATAGCATTGGCCTTCTTTATTGCAGTCACACACTGTCTCGACATTTTCAGTGAGTTATCCACTACAACTCCAAGATCTCTCTCTTGCTCAGTCTCTGCCAGTTCAGACCCCATCAATGTGTATTTATATTTAGGATTTTTGGCTCCAATGTGCATCACCTTGCACTTGGCCACATTGAACCCCATTTGCCATGTTGACGCCCACTCGCCCATCCTTGACAGATCCCCTTGGAGTGCCTCACAATCCTCACTGGTTTTCACCACCCTGAACAACTTTGTATCATCCGCAAATTTAGCCACTTCACTGCTTACTCCCATCTCCAAATCATTAATGAACAAGTTAAAAAGCAGTGGACCAAGTACTGATCCCTGCGGTACCCCACTGCTTACCACCCTCCACTGAGAAAATTGCCCACCTACACTCACTCTCTGTTTTCTATGAACTAGCCAGTTTTTGATCCATAAAAGGACTTGTCCTTCTATCCCATGATTTTTGAGCTTACTTAGGAGCCTTTGATGAGGAACTTTATCAAAAGCTTTCTGGAAGTCAAGGTAAATAATATCTATTGGATCCCCCTTGTCCACATGTTTGTTCACCCCCTCAAAGAACACTAACAGGTTAGTGAGACAAGATCTTCCCTTACAGAAACCGTGCTGAGTCTGCCTCAATAGGTTTTGTTCATCTATGTGCCTACTAATTCTTTCCTTAATAATGGTTTCCACCAATTTACCCGGTATCGACGTCAGACTGACTGGCCTGTAATTTCCCGGATCTCCTCTGGAACCCTTTTTAAAGATGGGAGTGACATTTGCTACCTTCCAATCCTCAGGAATGGAGGCAGATTTTAAGGAAAGATTACATATCTTTGTCAGGAGATCTACAAGTTCACATTTGAGTTCTTTCAGAACTCTCGGATGTATGCCATCTGGGCCTGGTGATTTTTCAGTTTTTAAGTTGTCTATCAGTTTTAGGACCTCCTCTCTCGTCACCTCAATCTGACTCAGGTCTTTCAACACCCCTCCTGAAATCAGTGGTTCTGGAGTGGGCAAGCACTTCTCATCTTCCACAGTGAAGACGGAGGCAAAAAATGCATTTAGCTTCTCAGCCATTTCCCTATCATCCTTCAATACTCCTTTTACCCCTTGGTCGTCCAAGGGCCCCACTGCCTCCCTGGCTGGTTTCCTGTTTCTAATGTATTTGAAGAAAGTTTTATTGTTGGTTTTTACGTTTTTTGCTATATGCTCCTCATATTCCCTTTTTGCCTGCCTGACCTCAGACTTGCATTTTATTTGCCATAGCCTGTGTTCCGTTTTATCAGCCTCACTGTGACTAGCTTTCCACTGCTTAAAGGAATTCTTTTTACTTTTTACAGCCTCCATTACTCTGTTTGTTAACCATGCAGGCTTTTTCCTATACCTTTTTGTGCCTTTCCTAACCTGCGGAATATATTTTATTTGAGCTTCTAGAATTGTAGTTTTAAACAGTTTCCAAGCTTCCCCAATGGTTTTGACCCTTTCTACTTTTCCCTTCAGTTTCCTCCCCACATGTCCCCTCATATCAGAAAAATTACCCCTTTTAAAGTTAAAAGTGGTTGTGTGAGTCTTTTTGGCCAATTCTCTATTTGTACAAATGTTGAACTCAACAACATTATGATCACTGTTCCCAAGCGGTGCAATCACTTTTACATCTCTCACCAGGTCTTGAGTGTTACTTAGGACCAAATCAAGGATCGCCTCTCCCCTGGTAGGTTCCGTGACCATCTGCTCCATAGCACAGTCATTTAGAGTGTCTAGAAACTCAATCTCTTTTTCCCGACTAGAACACATATTGACCCAATCAATGTGTGGGTAGTTAAAATCACCTATTATGACACAGTGTTTTTGTCTAGCTGCTATCTTTAAGGCATTCATCATTTTATAATCCTCCTCTATCTTTTGATCTGGTGGGCGATAACAAACTCCCAGTGTTAAATTTCCTTTTGGCCCCCGTATTTCAACCCATAGAACTTCCAGAAGCGAATCCACTTCACTTAGCCTCTCAATCTTTCTAGACTTTATACCCTCTCTGACATACAGAGCCACCCCACCTCCAACCCTTCCCCCCCTATCCTTCCGATATATATATAACTGGGAATCACCGTGTAACATGAGATGGAGGAGGAGGAGGAGAAGAGATGCTTCCTCCTTCCTCAACCTTTCCTTCACTTCCAATGTGTCTGTATTTACATCCAGGCAGTACCAGCTGATCCACAGGGATCTTCGCAGCAGGTGTCTCTTCTCAGACATGTTTGGTTCAAAAACTGATGCATTCTTCACATACAATTTACCCATTACATGCACAAGACATTCAGTGTGATGTGTTTATACACAGAAAATGCTTGTGACCGACATAGCTCTTAAAATATAAACACCTACTAAAGTCAATTAGGCAAAAGGGAATTTCATTAGATGCTAGTCATCCCAGTTGTGCTATTCCAAGAACTGCTTTTCCTTGGATTAAATAAAGTTGAAACTTTACTCCCTCTGTAACCTTATTAGACGTAGTGCTAGTAAGAATCTAGGAAATGAAATGTGTGCTATGCTCCATCAAGACATTTGGAGCAACACGTGCCCTGAATGAAACCATCTCTGCTGTGCTGTCTACTGTGGTGATTCATAACCTGGGGTCTGCTCATAACCAGGAGCCCCTAGGGCCCCAACCATAAATAATAGCAAGCAATTTCTTAATGTTGTGGGCATTTCTATAGCAAAAGGTTGCACATATCCCGTTGAAGATCAATTCCTTCTCTACTCTGGTGCAGCTAAATGAAACAGGCCAGCTGTTATAGCAATTGTTCCTCTTGCATTCACTATACGTAGGAGGAACTTAATGTTGATATGGAAGCCATGAGGAAAAAACTGTGGAACTCTGTAAGGAAACAAGTGAAATAGGATACAGCAAAATGTAACAATGGATGGTCAAATGCAATAGTGAACGGTTGCATGGATTTACATAGGCAGGGGACAAATTCAATATTATATTTGCTGTACATGACATTTTCAAAGTAAAGTCTATATTCCAGTCCTCAGACTTTTATCAAGACAACCACATGAACAAAAGTTATTGTCTTGGAATAAATGACTTATTCAATTAGCACAGAGTTACACGTGCTAAGAATTTGGCCTAAGGCTGAAATACATGGTGAAGTATTCATTTCTAGAAATAGATTTTTTTTTAAAGGATAACCTAACTTGTATTCTGCCCGTCATCAAAGGAGTTCAGGGCAACATATACAGTTCTTCTTTTTGCCATTTTTATCTTCACAGCCCCACTGTGGCTGCTTTGAGAAGTCCTGACAGAGGCTTGTCCCCCGTCTCCTTTTTTTCTGCAGAATGGAACTGAAGGCTTCCTGATTTGGGAAACCTTGAATCAAAACTCCAGATCAACTATACATCCAAATGCAGCCACCAGGGGAACTAGAGATTGTTTTCCCCTCACAAACCAGAATGTCATTCGTTGTGATATCTGAATATGGTCTGTGGGGCAGATTTAGACTGAGTCACTCAACAAATTCCATGTCTCAATAGGGATATGAACCTGTGTTTTCCCAGCCTAATACCCTAATTACTTGATCTCATTGGTTGTCTCAGAATTGAGTTAGGGGATTCATTGGTTGTCTCAGAATTGAGTTAGGGTTGCCGGGTCCCCCCAGCTACTTGTGAGTGATGGGGGGCATGACAGACCCCTGACGCTTCCCCTTCATCCAGGAAGATTTTCCCACCAAAATATTTTTAGTCCCCCTCAGTGACTGAGCTGCCCTTCAGTAGCGTGTATTTCCTCTTTATTTTATAAGCTTTAACTGTCCCACCCTGTCACAGATATTAGTTTAGGCTTATGACCCAGCACAAGAACTAGAGGGAATACAGGAGCTGTCTTGTTTTAAAATACCCTCATGAAATGGCACATGAGGCAAATTAACTTTCAAAAACAGAATAAAGGTTTTCAGGCAGGGAAGAGAGGGAGAGAGAGAGAGAGAGAGATGGAATCAAGGTTTAGAGATGCTGAAGGTAAACTTTCTAATTTATACAGATTTGAATTCATAAAACATACAAGAGAGTGGTGTTGTGGCTTATTTTCAGATTTACAAGATCTTTTCAGTGAGAGGTGCCTTGCTTAGTATTTTTCAGCACTAACACAGATTCCTAATACACTGTTTTCTGGAGAATAGCATCTGCTTTTAGTTTCTAGATTCCTCCCATCAGAGTTCTAGGTTTTCCCTTTAGATATTCATTTTTTGTACTAACTCCTGAGGTGTCTAAGCTTCTTCCTTTTATCACAGACCAGGGTTCTCTTCCCAACCCCTTTCACTGGCAGGAAGGTATTCTCTTTGTCCCTAAGAAGCAATAACTCCTTTAACTATTTGGCTTTTATGGGAGTTCTCTCTAGGGTTGCCAGCTGTCAGCGGGTGGGATCCAGGCTCAGGTCTGGGATCTACAATGACATCACCCGGAAGTGACATCGTCACACTGGGGACATGAGGGATGATGGTCTAGTTTTTGGGCAAAACTCTATGGTTTTTTGCCTCTAAATCATGTTTGGGGTGGGGCTTCCCCCGCCAGCCAGCTGGCTGACAGCGGATCAGAGCCCCCCAAAGCAGGGGAACCCCTGCTGGGAACTGGGGGCTGGCGGCCCTAGTTCTCTCTAACTACCAAGACCTTCTGCCAAATCCTTCTCCAGTATCCATTGACGGTATTAAGCAGTGTTGTAGCTTTCTTGACTGAGAATCTGTCTTCTCCCTTAGAGTAGTTTTAATATATCTTAGACAATGGAGTCCCTCTTATTCTTTCTATAGAAGTATTTTTCTGACAATTCCCTGACAGGAATCACTGACTCCCAAAGTCTCTTCCCTCAGAAGCCAAAACCTCTAGCTGCTGATGCAGACGTTAGATTTCAGACCAAGTCCAAAAGGCAAATAAAACTTTTCCCTCTAGATCAGCTGTTTTATGCCCTCTCTAAGCTGATTCTGGCTAATCAGAGCATGGGTAGAGCAGCCAATCACAGAAGCTCTTTTCTCCAGGGAAGTTTAACTTACAACCTCCCTGATTCTCTGTCCCAAGCTGTATTTTAAAAACCTGCTTTTCTATGCAATCCATCACAGGGGGTAGAGTTCCCAGCTCCAGGCTGGGAAACTCCCGGAAATTTCGGGATGCAGCGTGGGGAGGACAGGAACCTCAGTGGGGGACAATGCCATATAGAGGCCACCCTCCAAAGCATCCCTTTTCTCCAGGGGAACTGATATCTGTAGTCTGGAGATCAGCTCCAGGTTTGAGTACTTGAGGAAAAAACCTAAATGAGAAGAAAAAGTTCTAGCTGACAAATCCCTGGAAAGGAAAGTTTTATAATTCTCCATTAATAAGGCCTATAATAAAACAAAATCTTCCATGGATAGTTTTCAGATCTCTCTTGATCTTAGACTCTTTAATATGAATGTATATCTATTCAATTCCTGGGAGGGGAAAAAACCCTTCATATTAGTACAATTTACTGCCAGCTCCCTGCCACTGGTTTGACATGTTCCAGATAGGCTTTTCTACCAGCTGACAGCTATACACAAGGGAGACTAGATGATGTAGGAGATAAAGAGAATATCTTTCAATTTACACTTCTTTTTCAACTCAGCGTACATTTCCAGGGAAACTAATGTGTGATTCAGCAAGTCGCATCTCTCTGAGAATTTTGCTTCCCTCTGATTAATTTATGCATGTCTTTTAAAAAAAGAGTTTGGATTAGTTAAAATAAATGTTTTAAAATAATCTTGCTAATCCCTTACTTATTTCTTTACCTATCTCTGCACAGTTTCCATGGAATCAGGGTCACAAAGGTCACAGAGAGCCAGCAGGAAACCAGCAGCTGAGAATGAAAACTCTCACTTTTAGATTTTTTTAAAAAAATGTCATAAAGCTATAAATGCAGGTTTATAAGGAGCAGCTGTAACACAGGGCTGGCAGTTGATGTGCTATTTCGCTTTTAAACATGAATAAAATTTTTAATTTAAAAGTATGTTTTAAATGTAAGCCGGAAAATGTATGTATTTTACGGCACCAGCATTTCATTTTCTTATATCCTAGCTGAATGAGGAACTTATCAAATTAGTTAAAATAGCAGCCTATGAAGGAAAGTGCATTTATCTTGAGGGTTACACTTCTTGGGTGGCAGGAGACATGGATAGGCACAGTTACCGCCATGCATTTTGCAATGCGCTATTTACTCACCGCTGCCTATCTATTATGTTCTATACATATACCTCCTACAGTTAAAGTGAAGCCTTGTGCTATAATTCTAGAGGACTCGCTTTAGGATACCTGGTGGCATATCGGGCCTCACTCTAGTCTTGTGCAAATTGTGTTGTCGCTATTTTGGGCTTTAGGTACTGAACATTCAAGTAGATTTAAAAATAAAAGCACTTTCCTATGGTGCTGAGAAAGAAGAAGAAGAAGAGAAGAAGAGATTGGAAATATACCCCGCCCTTCACTTGGAGTCTCAGAGCAGCTTACAAACTCCTCTCCCTTCCCCTCCCCACAACAGACACCCTGTGAGGTGGGTGGGGCTGAGAGAGCTCTGACACAAACTGCTCTTTTTCAAGGACAGCTGTGCCAGAGCTTGTGACTGACCCAAGGTCACATCAGCAGGTGCAAGTGGAGGAGTGGGGAATCAAAGCCGATTCTCCCAGATTAGAGTCCGCACACTTAACCCCTACACCAAACTGGCTCTCAGAACGTATCAGCCTAGCTGAAGCCTGCAAATGTCTTTCATGTGCATGTCCATTTGGACAATTTTTTTAAAAAAGCCTTTGGATGCACAGGTTAACCAGCATGGTGTAGTGGTTAAGAGTGGTGGACTCTAAACTGGAGAGCCAGGTTTGATTCCCCACCCTTCACATGAAGCCTTCTGGGTGACCTTGGGCCAGTCACAGTTCTCTCAGAACTCTCTCAGTCCCACCTACCTCACAAGGTGCCTGTTGTAGGAAGAGGAAGGGAAGGGAATTGTAAGCTGCTTTGAGACACCTTAGGGTAGAGAAAAGCAGGGTATAAAAGCCAACTCTTCTTCTTCTTAGTCATTCATGGCTTCTTATACCATTGTACAACAATGCTGTAATCTCTCTCAATTGTGCAGGTAGGTAATTTTAGACTGGGTTTAGTGGTCCAGGGTATAAAAGCCAACTCTTCTTCTTAGTCATTCATGGCTACTTATACCATTGTACAACAATGCTGTCATCTCTCTCAATTGTGCAGTTAGGTAATTTTAGACTGGGTTTGATGGTCTGATGGCAATATATATTTCAAATACAAAATTATACCCTGTTTTTGAGTTCTCTAGGCTGAGCCCCTAAGGCAGGGTCCTGGCCTCCCCTGCAAAAAATAAAAGTCCTGATAAAACAACTAGGGTTGCCAACTCCAAGTTAGGAAATTCCTGGAGATTTGGGGTGGAAGCAGGGTCGCCAGGCTGAGCCCAGAAACCAGTAGGAGGTTAGGGTTAGGGACATAGAGTTTCTGGCAATTCCTAGAGCTACCCATTGTCATTTCCACATTGTGCCTAGAAGTGGTGTAGCAGCACAGATCCTGGTGGTGATCCCCCCCCCCTTCAGCAAAAATCAGCAAGAGGCCTCCCGCCATAGGAGGGAGCCTAAGAAACCCTAGAATGGAGCCTGGGGAAGGTGGAGTTTGGGAAGGGAGCTACCCTTTTCTCCAAGGGAACTGATCTGTTTTGCCTGAAAATCAGTTGTAATTCTGGGAGGACTTGAGGCCCCATTTGGAGGTTGGCAATTCTAGGCACCACTGCCCATTCTTGCTGGTATAGTAGCCATATTGAATGTAAAAACATTCATCCCACTGCCATCAAGTCACAGCTGGCTAGGGTTGCCAGGTCCATTTGCCATTGTGGCAGGGGGATTTGGGGGGTGGGCGTTCTGGGGGTGGGCAGGACATTGTGCATGATGTCCCCAATGTAATGATGTCACCCAGACTGACATCATCATGGCAGTGCCATTGCACACAACACTCTGGATTTTGGGCAAAACTCTATGCTTTTTTTGCTTTCAAAACCATAGTTTGCCCAAAAACCATAGCGTCACCGCACAACACCCTCAGCATGATGACATCCTCACCCAGAAATGACATAATCACATTGGGGATGTCACATGACGATGACCCTGTTTTGGGGTGTGGTCTGGCAGATCAAAGCCCCCAGAAGCAGGGAAACCCCTGCTGGGACCTGGCAACCCTGCAGCTGACTTAGGTTTCAAGGCAAGAGATATTCAGAGGTGGTTTGCCACTGCCTGCCTCCATGTCATGACCCGGCATGGCAATTAAAGAGGCAGCAGTATGATGATACAATTATACAAGGATTACTGCAATAGTGCATACAATACATAAAATGCAAGAAAATATGAACAACAGTTAAACTCTGATAATTGACTTCATGTTGTTTTAATCTTGTGTTTTTCAACAGCAGGACGCCATCAGACAATAGGTGATGACGTCAAGACAAACAGAGGAACTTCCCGAGCTACCGTTCGTTTCGATGTCTCTTTTTCAAACAACGGGTTCAGTTCTGCATCCGTGCATGGCACAATCTAACAGTGGACTCTCTTGAGTTCATCAGTTCTTCAAGAGCTCTTAACAAGCATATATCACTCTAAGTTGGACGATCATGGTGGTCTCCCATCCAAATACTAACCAGGACTTACCCTTCTTCAGGGCTATTTTTGTGCAGGAACGCACAGGAACGGTGTTCCAGCTGGCTTTCAAGTTGGCCACGCCCAGCAGGAACTCATTAGCATAATAGGCCACGCCCAACACCAGAAACTCATTAGGATTGGCTACATTAGGGGTGTGTGGCCTAACATGCAAAGGAGTTCCTGCTACAAAAAAGCCCTGGTAACATGGGGGTGTGGCCTAATATGCCAATAAGTTGTGCTGTCAGGGGTGTGGCCTAATATGCTAATGGATTTCTGCTTTTGGGTGTGGCCTATTATGCTAATGAGTTCCTGCTGGGCTTTGTCTACAAAAAAGCCCTGCCCTTCTTAGTTTCTGAGATTTGACAAGATTGGGCTAGCCTGGGCTATCCAGGTCAGGGCAATATTATTTCACCCTGTTGTTTTATATTGGTTTTAAGCTATGGATTGTTTTTAATGGCTTTTTTATTTCTTTTTGTTACCATTTTAGTTGTGAACCTCCTTCAGCATGTCCCTGGAGATGCAGCACATACATTTTATAAACAAATAACACCTACAGTGATAGCCATGTTAGTCTGTTTAGCCAAAACAAACAGTCTTGTGATGCTTTGAAGACTAACACATTTTATTGTGGCATAAATTTCCATTGGCCAGTTTGTCAGATGTGTGAAGTGTTCTTAGAGTTGCCAACTTTGACTTGAGAGATGCCTGGAGATTTGGGGATGGATCCTGGGGAGGAGAGAGTTTGGGAAGGGGATGGAGCTCAGTGGGGATGTGATGCCACAGGGTCCACCGTCCAAAGCTGCCTTTCTCTGCTGTGGGAATTGCTCTCTAGTCTGGAGTGCAGTTGTAATTCTGGGGGAATTCCACCCTCCCTCCCGGAGGTTGGCAACCCTAAGTTCAATATGTTGGTTACAATGGGATTTCCCCCAGTTTTGAAAATTGATTTACTCAGGGCTGTTTTTGTAGAAAAAGCCCAGCAGGAACTCATTAGCATAACAGGCCACACCCCTGACAGTGCTGTTCATTAGCATATTAGACCACACCCCATGCCTTCCCTTGGCTTGCCCGGGCAAGCCCCCTCTTGAAAGAAAGGGAAGGCAGTTTAAACTGCCTTCACTTGGCTTGCCTGGGCGAACCGTGGCTGCAGGGAGCCCGGGCAAGCCGGCCCTTGGACAGGCCAGGGAAGGCTCGGGGAGGCATTTAAAGGGACAGGCCAGGGAAGGCGCGGGGAGGCATTTAAAGGCCTCCCCGGTCCTTCCAGGGCCCCCCCCGGCCCACCCACCTCAGAGTCACGAGGAGGGGGGGTTTACTCTCCAGGCCTTCCCTCTCTAGCCATGCACACAAAGCTTTTGGGTGTAGTGGGCGTGGCCAACTCTGAAGCCAGCCGGAACTCCGTTCCTGTGCGTTCCTGCCCAAAAATAGCCCTGGATTTACTATCATCAGGAACATAGTATTGTAGAGGGTTTGGGTGGGGGGTTCCTGATATCCTTGCTAGAGAGATCAAATTTTATAAAGCTCAGCCTGAAATTTTCCACATTTGATCCAATTCACTCAGTAATTCTGAAAAGTTCTAAAATAAAATATTTTTCTATTTGCTCCTTATGTGTGTTCCTCTGAGGCTTCTTTCCTTCTAGCCCACTTTTTAAAGCTTAATGTTAAGCATTTCACTTCAGTTCTTCCTTCATTTTCTCTTAGCGCCCCTTCTATTTCGACTCCGAGCCAGTTCTGTAGGCCGAGCTCTGATTTCATTCTCCTTAGCAATCAGAAGTGAAAAAGAACATTGTGTTCCTGCAAACATCTCAGCAAACACGCATCACAGCTGTGCCAAGTTTGCAGCTGACCAATTGGCCCACATTCTGAGAGGATTCGTTTTCAAAAATTATCGTCTTTACAAATAAGCTGACAATGCTGAACGATTTCTTTGGTTTCGCCGAGATGGAGAGTCAGATCTGCTTTGCCTTTATGGCCACAGCAAAAGTCAGGCTTCTCTGTGCCGGGCTATCTTTTCAGATGAGCTTTATTGGTCACCTGTATGAAATGCTCTGTTTGAGAGACTTCCTCAGCGGCTGGCTGAAGCTTATTCCATATGGCAGCTGGTCATTGGCAATAAGGGATGGGAGAAATGGTTTGATTTATGTGCACTGGATTTATGGCAGGTCTTTCCACTCGTCTCATGGTCCAAAGCTATTTATAAAAACCAAATCAAAGACAAGTCTGTCTCAAGTAACTCAGCCAAAGCTGTTAAAAGCACACCAATTTCTTTAACCTACGCAAGTGGCCAGCTTCTCACGCAGCTGCACTTTGCATTTAATATCCTAGTGGATCAGGACATGTGAAAGCAGCCATTAGGGGTGAACTCACCTTAATACCAGCATCCCGTGTATGTATACATTCCTGTCTTTAGAATGCTTATTCTGTACATTCAGTAATGTTTATGAAAGAGTGGCTTGACCATTTTCCTCAGCTGTATCAGCATATTTTTTCCAGCAGCCATGATCAAGGAGATTTTTATATGGGGGAAAAAATTAAAAATGACGTGCTTCAAACATGGCCTTCGGCTGTGTGAAAGAGCCTGGGATGGGAAACTTGGTCAGGAGGGGAAAGTGCAAACCATCATTTGTGGTTCAGCCATAATGGCAAAGAATGATTTGCTGAGAAAGTAGAAATATCTAATGACATCACCATGTGAGAGAAGAAGAGATGGGAGGAGAGAGAGAATATATATGAGCCAAAAGATCCTTCCATGGTCATTCACGTGTATTGTCTACGCCAGTGTCTGTTTCGATGTGTTTTCCACTGAGTGGGTTTCCAGAAAAGGGCATGACAGGCACACACAAGGGCTGGGACCTTGCTTTGAATGTGATGTCAAAAACATGAACAGCGATTGGTAGACAATTTGTCTGTACACCCAAAGTAGATCATTGGGAAGGCTCAGCAGGTTGCATCTGGTTGCACCTTCCAGAATGAGAAGAAGAAGAAGAAAAAGAAGAGATTGGATTTATACCCCGCCCTTCACTACCCAAAGGAGTCTCAGAGCGGCTTACAAACTCCTTTCCCTTCCCCTCCGCACAACAGACACCCTTGTGAGGTAGGTGGGGCTGAGAGAGTTCTTGAGAGAAACTGCTCTTTTTCAAGAACAGCTTGATGAGATGACTGTTATGACTGGCAAAATTTATGCTGATTTCAGAATTAAGAGAAATAATCTATCAAAGAAGGGGAAAGGCAAATGAAAATGTAAGCCTCAGGGAAGAGGAAACCAACTCAAGTTGGCCTAGTATGAAGAGACAAATAAGGCTGCCAGCTCTGGGTAGGGAAGTACCTGGAGATTCTGGGGGTGGAGCCTGGGGAGGGGAGGGGCCTCAGCAGGATACAGTGTCATAGAATCCATCCTCCAAAGCAGCCATTTTCTCCAGGGGAAATGATTAGCCTGGAGATCAGTTGTGATTCATTCCAACCCCCCCACCCCCCCCCCCCCCGGATAGGAATCCTAAGACACCAGACTGCTAGCAGAATGTCTGAGACTCAGTGGGTCTCACCTGACCGAAGAGGTTTCCACAGAGATTTCAGTTAATAGCTGCGTCTGAGAAATCCCTGAAGAAACTGGGAAAAACTGGAAGGTTCTCTCCATCTGGAACCAATTCAGATGTGGGGCACGCAGAGTTGTCTCTCCAAAACTGTACTACCTCAGATATAGATGGGCAGAATTACTATGGAAAGTGCGTCACATTTTGCCTACCTATACAAACAGGTGGCTCAAGGAGATTGCTTCTATATGTGCCACAGTTTTGCAAAATCAGGAAAATATTTATTTGGATGTGCTTTCAAACAAGAAGCCTCCAAAGGATATTGAAGATAGTACACCCTGTGCCTGTCTCTGTGTTTGAATCAGCTTCTTCTCAGGCTTTCTATGCTGGCGGAATGCCTAAGGCCTCTGTTTCTGGATCCAATTTAGCATCCCCTAGGGCCCAGCACTTGCTATGCCTTCAAGACACACCACCAGTTTCTATAATCTACGATAGCCGAGGTTGCAGTTTGTCCAGATATCCCATGTCTTCTTGTATTTAACGGAGGTGCTAAGTGATTTTGGTTTGTTTTTTTTAAAAAAACCAGTTGAATAAAAATAAACATGTAATGTTTTGGCATTATTAGGAAAATATACACATCAGTGGAATTCTGAATTCAGCTACATGACATTTTGATTAATGTTGGGTGTCTTAAACTCCCAAGACTGAACATTTCAGTTTATTGAATATATGATGAAATGTACAGAGTAGATTGTTCAGATGAAATCATAGGCAGAACAATGACATTTAAATGTGTGACAACAATAGCACAATTTTGGGAACAGTTAAGGGCAAGAGAAGTTTTTAATTCAAGATTTTGTACAAACAGAAGAGAAAATATTTCACCAGAAAACCTTTCCCCTGAATATCAGGTGTTACATCAGTCAACACTGCCCTTTTAAAAATATTTCTCTGCATCTCAGCCCTGGTTCCCAGGCCTAGGAATTATTTGCTGGGCTGCAACTATCATCATGCACCACAGTCTTAAGCACACTGACCTGGGAGTAAGCCTCACTGAATATAGTGAGGCTTACTTCTGAGTAGACATGTACAGGAATGGAGGTGTAGCTATGGTCATGTATACTGTATACAGAATTATAAACTAAAGCTTTAGCTGATTAAAATTCCTCTTTACTGATTAATCAGTAAAGGGGAAATTTAGTTGATGGAGTTTTTGGTTAAAGAAACACATGGTTGTTTTTGAGGTCATTTTGCTTCTGGTAGGCTATAGAATGTACTGGAAAATCTTCTAGCTACAGCTGGTAGCTTTATTCAGTTTTAATTCATACTTCTTCCACTGTTTGTTCCCCTCAATGACACCACTATTAAGTGTTTGATTATACAAAATCTGCTGAAAGATAAGTTAAATGAAGGCCAATGTAGAATTAAGAAATAAGTAATTGTACTGGTTCTTACCCTTAAGGCCCTAAATGGCTGGGGGGGGGGGCGCTCTTGAAGGCCAGCTTTCTCCCATACTGTCCAGCCTGCCTGCCAACTGAGATATGCACCATGTGCTCCTGCCTTCGGATGAGAGGCAGATGGCAATCAGAGACAGGGCTTTCTCAGTGGTGACATCTTGCCTTTGGAACAGAGTTGCCAGTCTCCAAGTGGGGCCTGGAGATCTCCCGCTTATACAACTGGTCTCCAGCTGACAGAGATCAGCTCCCCTGGAGAAAACGGCTGCTTTGAAGGGTGGACCCTGTGGTATTGTACCATGCTGAGGCCCCTCCCCTCCCCAAACCCTGCCCTCTCCTGGATCCACCCCCAAAGTCTCCAGGTATTTTCCAACCCAGACCTGGCAACCCTACTTTGGAATGCTCCGTCCTGTGAAGCATGTCAGGTGCCTACCTCACTGTCTTTTCAGGTACCAGGCCAAAACATTGCTCTTTACCAAGTTTTTAATTGAAAGGTGATCCTGCCCTTTTAAATCTTTTTTTATATCCTGCCTCTAGCCTAAAGGCTGTTTTATGACCACTAAATTGTTTTATTACGACTCCGCTGGGTACTGCTTTTATGCTGCTGTTTTTATGCTCCTGGTCGGTTGTTTGCTATTTTTTTTATCATTTGTTGTTTTTTAGGATTTTATTATTTTATTTTCCCTTTGTGAATGGGTCTCTGGAGATGTGGCCTAATTTTCTTTTAAATAATAGATAACTAAATCTTATATTCTAATAGGCAAATGTGCCCCGATCTGCAGATACTTAAATCCATGGACTGGGCCTTTTACACAGAAGTAAGATTTTTCTATAAACTTGGGTGTCAGGATGCACAGCAAAACAATGAAGTACACGCTTCCAGGAAGGTTTTACTTTTATTGAAAAGCCATAGATGCTATAACATGAACACTGTTAGGAATGGCGGGTTACCTATGCACCTAATAGGATATAGGGCATTCGTATGCGCCCCCCCCCGTACTACCCAATTAGATGGCCTCCCGCACGCAGGCATTTGGCAGATTCTCTAACGGCTGCGAAGCTGGGAACGTAAGAAGCTCCCACGAAACCTAGACACTACCAACTCCTCCAGTGACCTTGATAGATATGCGTTAAAGCTTTGAAGCAATTAAGCGCATGGAAAGGAATGCAAAGCAATTAGAAACACACACCACACTCGTGGCAGCTTCAGCTGACATTGGGAGATCCCGGAGTTGCAGAAAAATATAAAAAATCTTAAAAACTGGAGGAGAGGTGTTTAAATCCCCCCAAAAAGAGTGTTATATATGCATATGCAGACAAAGTTCTAATACACTGGTGGGGGTTGCTCCTGCCATTGTTGAGTTGGCTGGCGGGCAACCAGGCAAATTGCTGCCACATGTGAGAAAGAGGAGGAAGACAGGAGAAGGAGCCATTGTTCTCTGCCCCCCAGCTGCTGAGGTGGCAAAACTGGAGGGGGGCAGGGGAGTCATTTGCTCCCTTCGCCACTCTGGTAAAGCTGCTGGATGGGGGGCATGGGAGTTGTTGTTGCCCCCTGTCAAGCTAGCAACACTGGAGGCAGCAAAGATGGCATGGGAGTCATCACTCCCCCCCCCCAAGTTGGCAAAGCGGAAGGCTGGGGGGGCATGAGAGTTGTCACTGTCCCCCGAAGCTGGTGAAGCTGGAAGGGGGGGCTATAGGAGTGATTGCTACCCCTCCAAGTGGCACAAGAGACTGAGGGTGACAGAAAAGGGTTAGGGGCAGAAAGAAAGAGGGTGTGTGGGAACTGGGGTGGAGAAAGAAAGTGGAGGGTATGAGTATCAGAGAAGGGGTGGGGGAAAGGGAAGGGAGTTAAGGGAGAATAGGACTCCCCCTCCCCACAAGTTCATTGTGGGCCCCTGCTTGTAAATATATAAAGAGCTGAAAAACCACCAACGGCCTGAGAGACAGCTTTGCCTTTCCCTCATATACCTGGGGATTAACTGAACATTTTCAAAAACTGAGGAGGAAGATAACTGAAGAAACGCATGCTTGGTAACTCATTCTATCAACTCACAAAAGACCACCAGTGGCTTAAGAAAATTCTGCTGTTTTATTATTTTCCCTTTTGTATCTAGTGTTTTTTGTAGCCTGTCTTAAATGCCTCACAGAAAGCCAACACATAAATGAATACATAATGAATAAATGAAGATGTTATGTCGAATCTTCTCAGATCCAAGGATAAATCCCATTATTATGAAACGTTTAGACACAGATTAGGCATCCAGTGTGTGACATTTCATATCATTTTTCATGTAAAAGGATATGAGTCAGGGATAAGAGTTGAGGGACAGATGGCAGCCCTTGTGTGAATCTCACCCAATGTGAACCTGCATCGAAGAACAGGTATCTATAAAAAAGAAAGCAAGCATTCTGCACGATTTACAGTTAGAACGATTGCCACTATATTTCCAGGAAACTGAAGTCCCACTTGAGGTTTCTTGCCATCTTTTACACTGCCAAGGGTGGAGATACTGCTCCAAACCAGCAGGTGCCATTCATGCAGAGGGCAGATATTCCACTTGTGAAAATATGCAAAGGATCCTCTGTGCTTGGGAAGAAACGTCCTGAAGGTGTCATTCACTTGATCTTTTTATCTCTTCTGAAAACTGAATGGAATGACGAGAGGGGGTGAAGTTAAAAAAATGAAAGGGGCACAAATAAAAGGAAGTAAAAGGTCCCTCCATAAGCCAGCCGGGTCACATAAAGGAGAACCGGGAGAACCAGAGAATCTCCTTGCTCTTGTCAACTCAAAATTAACTGTCTAGAGAAAAACATAAAGCAAAGACTCAGGCCCCCCCCCCCATTTCCTAGCATCCTTCACCATAGGGTAGCTATTGTAGAGGATACATTTTGAAAGGAAGTCACAAAAGGTTTTGATTTTTTAGAAGCACATTTCATAGAATCAGTAGCTCTGTTGCTTCTTTTGTTAAAAGCCAGATATCCTTCAAAGGAAAGATTCTCCAAAGATCTGTTCATAAATGGATGAAAAAGAAAGAAATACTAATGAGAATTGCACATGATGAGAAACTTAACTTAATTAGTCTTTGGCAACCAAACAGATGAAAAGTAAGGTTTGTCCTTGCCAGAAAAGTGTCAAGTTCCTTTTGTTGTAACCATAATAAAGTACATGAGATAGACAAAGAGGGACAAACGTTGTCTATTATGATCCAATGTTAGTTCAGATTTCCAACATTATTTTAATACATTTGTTGGCTGTCTACTTTGACCATTTTGTTATTCTGAGGATCTTTGTTCATTTTGGTCTGCCCAGAAACGTGTAGGGCCTGGAGCATGCTATTTTGGTCTACAACCTGGCTGAATGACTCTGATGTGGTCACTCTGACACAGCTCACACCAGCTGGGTATAAAGTCCTTCACCAACTACAAACCGGATGATAGGGGGTAGATCATGTAGCATTTCTTCTCTGTGAATATTTCTCCATCATTAGGTTCCTGGAGCAGAGTTTGGCTTTAATTGTATGTACCTTATGTTGGGCACAAGGGACAGATTAGGGGCCCTACTGGTGTACTGTCTGCCAAGTTTACCAGCAGGATCTCCGGCTGAGCTGATAGAGGTGGTGTCGGACTTGGTGCTGAGAACCCCAAGGATAATTGTCCTTGGGGACTTCAACAGACATGCCAAGGCTGCATCTTCAGGTCAGGCTCAGGACTTCATGGCTGCCCTGGCAACCATGGATGAAAGTCTGCTAGTCCGTCTCAAATTGTAATGGGCCAACACATGAAAAAGGGCATACGCTGGACCTTCTCTCCTCATTGGGCAGCTAGAGGGACTGAATCCATTTGTCCTAGATGGAGTAATGTTGGCTTTTTTAGAGCAGGTTAAGAGCTTGGGGGAGCTCATGGACCCTGTCTTGGTATTTGAAAAACAGGTTGACACAGTGGCCAGGAAGTGCCCTCTGTCAGCTGCATTTGATTCACCAACTTTCTCCATTACCTAGAGTCAGCTGATCTGGGCACGCTGGTCCATGTTTCTGTAACCTCACAGTTGGATTACTGCAACATGCTTTACGTGGGGCTGCCCTTGAAGACTACCCAGAAACTACAACAGGATGCAGCTGCCTGGAACATATGTTGCCCATTTTGAAACAGCTTCATTGGCTGCCAGTCTGTTTCTGAGTTCAATTCCAGGTGCTGGTTATGATCTTTAAAGCCCTTTACAACCTAGGATCCATATATTTGAAAGACCTTCCCTATGTCTCTGTGAGCCAGTTATAGTTGTCAGGTAGCCAGCTGTTGGCTATCCCATTACTTAGGGTGGCCCATCTGGCATCGACCAGAGTTCAGGCCTTTTCCTTCATAGCTCCAGCTCTGTGGAATGGGCTCCCTGAAGAGGTGAGAGAAGCCCTCTCCTTGGAGACCTTCAGGATGGCCTATTGGCCAGGACATTTGAGAGGGTTTGAACAGTAAGCATCTTTTAAGTGATTTGTGGCTTGTTATTTTATCTTTGGTTTTAGCTGGGGATGTTTTAATTATTATTGTAAGCTGCCTTGAACCAAGAGGAAAGCAGGATATAAATGTTTTAATTAATCAATCAATAATGTACATCATTAGTGTGTGCCAGGCTTAGAGGCCTCAACTCTTACTATGGCCTTCACAGTTGTTGCCAGAGGCACTGCTTGACTCTCAGGTAGCCCCAATAGCAGGGGTACCCCACTTCTAACCTGACTCAGAGACCTACAAAACTCAGAGACCTACAGGTTCATCCTGCCACACATTAAGAAACATCACCTCTTTTGTCTGGCACCAGGGAAACACCAGGCCACTCTATTGTTCCAGAATGGACACTCCCAGCCACCTATCCAGCACTTGGCTTAATCCCATTATAGCTATTGTTAAAGCCTGACTCTGCCCCTCTGGGACACCATTGGTCACTCCTGAATTGTGCTCTGCCTGGTACCACACCTCCATGGACTCCTTATTGGTCTAGAAAGCCTATTGTTCTTACCTGAGACCAGCCCTCCAAGGCTTCCCATTGGTCTGCATTGCTTTCCAATGTCTATATCCATCAGAGCAAATGGCCTCAAATTATGTGCCTCTGCCCTGATGCCAACTGGCAATCCACCCCTAAACCTTTGGGTTTGGGCTGTAATCCCTTCTTCATGGATCCCTGCACATCTGGACAGGTAGTATTACCCCATAACTGACCCCTCTATTAGCTATCAATCACCTCTGCTTTCTTAGTTCTGTACTGTGTGTGTGAATGCTTGATTTTACGTTTGTAAGTCTAAGAATCCTTCAGTAAAGAAATAACTGCTTTAGTAATCTAGCCTCTGTGTCTATTTCTGGGACTGGGAAATCAAGCTCCTGTATACACAGGTTCTGATCCTATATTTAATGTCTATTGCCATTTAATACTTATAATTCCCCATATGTATTAATAAATTAAGGCAATTTGGCTAACACAGTGTGGATTTGGCCCTTCCCATTGCCCCATGATGCATGCCACAGCTTTCATAGCTTTTCTCCTGCATGTTCAAAAGATCTCCTACCATCTCCAAGTCCACCATGGTCTGCAAAGCATGGGTTAGGACCCCCTGCCCATGAATAACTGTTCTTAGGCAAAATGGGTGATCATCAAATCTAAATGCAATTAGAACCTGTTGCAAATTTGGTAAGTTTCCTGAAAATTCCATGGTGGGATTTAACTACTGTGATTGCCCCCTCCCCCTTTTGGAACTTGACAGCATTTGTATAAATATTATCCTATGGATAACATTTATACAAACTAGAAGGACATTGAAATTAACCAGGCACATTTGAGCATTCACAAATCCCATAAATCAAGAGGGAAAATCTCTCATGAAAATCCTCTACATGAACATCTGAGCATAGCCTAAGAGGACTTAATTAGCAGCAGGAACATGTAGTACACAAGACGGGTACACAGTAATTAGTTTTTCTTCATTTGTATGTAAATATAGGATTGATTTCCAGCTGCATTTCTGCCCAAATAAGAAATCTGTGAAACCTACATGCTCTCACTCTCATCAGCTAGTGCTAATCTAATAAAGGGTCTTACCTTACCTTCATTGTGCTTTTCATATTTAATATGGTAATTGATATTGGCCACCTGCCTAGACTTATCATACCCTTCCCCCCCACACATACACATGCCATGCATCTGTCTTGTTTGCCCAATGCATGAGATGAGAACAGAGAAAAGATTTTGGCCATAAAATTTGAAACCCCATAAGAATAAAAGCCCATTAGCAGAGGTTTGGAAAAGATGCAGCTATATTTCATGCATAGGGAAGTTAGGCTCCATAGTTTACACTGCCAGTGTAGGGTTTTTTAATATATAATAGCAACAGTGCCAGCTTTCGTGTTTTGCTGGGTTACTACTTTGTAGAGAGAAGGCCGACAAAAAGAATCATATGATTGTTGCTGACTCATTAACACAGTCATGAATGTGAGCACACTGGCAAAACATGGCACTATCCCTGATACAGATATGGTTGCCAAGTCCAGCCAATTGACCACAATACTTCCTTTTGTCTATTTGCTAAAGAAGATATATATTCCTTATAGGATGGTCATGTATTCTATTGTTTTTATGTTTACCCTTTTTTTCTTCCCAATGGGGACCCAAAGTGGCTTCTCACAACATCCCCCCCTCCTCTCCTGTCTCCTTGTCCCTAGTGCAGTTTCTTGTTTTGTGCTTAACATTGGTTCAGGCTTCATTCCGATCTCTTGGCCTGAAAGAAAATTACAAATGGAAAACAACTGTGAAGATTCAGTAAGCTGACCTCATGATACGAAATAACAGTTCAGCTGCAAGGAGTGGAGCAGGGCTTATCTCTCCCTCCTTCTTTGTCCCCAAGGATAGAGTTATGGTCCCCTAGCAACCAATGAACTGCATTCCATTTAATTAGAGTCATTATCTACACCTGTTAGAGCTGGGAGGACAAAGCTGCTGATCACCCTGCCAATTCATCTTAGTTAGACCCCCTTGAGGTCATATGCCTAGTACCTCGGTCAACCTACCAACTGATATCTCCAAACAAAGATCTGATTGGTCCATGGGCCCTGGACCACATTGGATCTTTAGCCATAAAAAGGTTAGCTTAGGTAACCTGTGTGTAGCTCTCCTGGATAGCCCTCCTGGAAGCTATCATGCTGTGGTTCTTGGTTGCAACATCAGAACCATCTTGAACGCCTGCTTGCTGTGGGTTTGGCACCCTGCCTGCCCAATGCTTGCTCTGGACAGAGTGGACTTTTGAATGCTGACCATCTTCAGCTAAGAAGGGTAACGCCTGCAATTTTGAAGCAATGTTTTGCTGTGTAGCTAGACTCTTGAATTTTGTTTTTATTTTGATTCCTCACTGATAAAGTTCTTTTTGAAATATTCTTGCACACTTTTAATAAATTCTTTTAAATCACATTTGTAGTGTTTTGTTCTTCAGGTGGCTTCAACCTAAATCCAGAGTCTAGACCAATTGCTCACCTACCAGATAAACTGTTTTGTGGGAACTCATGCTGCAAGTGGCCTACTTTGCAGGGTTGTTTTTCTTGTTTAATCCCAGAAAGGTTAGAAGCTTGCCCCTTGGCTTCCGGCTGTTGGGACAAGCAAAGTGGCTAGTGGCAGGTACTAAGACGGTGTATGTGGACTCACATCCCCAGGGTTTTATAATTTTGTATTCTGCAGGCCCTTACCAGCAATCCCTTGGACTAGGAATTGTTGACAATCCTCACTGCAACAAGCCTGTGAGGTAGGGTAGGCTAAAAGGTTGTGATGGGCTCAAGATCACCCATCAAGTTTCTATGGCAGAGTAGAAATCTGAACCGGATTGTCCCAGGTTCGACACTCTAACCACTGTGTTTTTAAAAGTTAGTTTTGGCAGTGGCGCACTCACAAGCTTAGAAGCCCTATGTTTTGAGGTCATTAAAATGCAAGGAACAGGTAGTACAGAGTCCTTGCTTGGGGGGGGGGCTTGTTCCACGAAGGGTAGTGAAGGGTTCATGTGATATGTCAGGAAGCAGAATTTTTTGAAAACAAAAGTTGGTAACCAATGACATACAAAATGGATTTCACAATGCTGACCTATGAGGATACTTACAATATTTATACTAAATAAAAGCCCCTCCTGTATGACCAACAAGCACAGTGCAAAAGTCAGTAATGTACTTTCGGTTCAGTATAGCCCTAACCATGGGTGACATAGCCGTGATCCTTTCAATCATAGAAGACGAGGCAGCAGCAATGAAATATGTTAGCTCCAGCATTTTCACACACCAAAACAAAACATAAAGTCAAAGGCTATTTTTCTGAAATGGCCTCTCTCTGCTATAGAAAACCACTTCCTGCAAAGAAACCCCAAATCTGAAGTGGCAACTAGTTCCTTCCTCAGTTATTTCTGTCTAAGAGGGCCTTACACAATACGTATTTGTTGGCCACAGTAGCTGAGCCTTTCCTTAGAGATAAAACATACGTACAGCCAAGATGTTCTCATAAAAGATTAAAATTCCATTCTGTATCAATAATAACAAAATAGTCATTCCTTTTCACACTCCTGTACTTTGGAATCAGAACAACATAAATTATTAACTGTTTTCAAACTCCAACGTACAAAAGTAGTTTAGGTGACTGCACAGATATGAGTCTCGCTTAAGACCGAAAGGGGGAAAATACTTTACATTTTAATAGATCAGAGCTAAAAGGGAATTGCAGTTATCAAAATGCAGCATTACTCATGAAAAGTTAGGGATTTAGGAAAAGTTCTTTTTCTGTTTGGCCTAATTTAGAAGACAAAACTCTAATGTCATTGCATCACTGTTATTCCTCACAGAAGTCATCTTTCCCCAAATTATGCTCCTTCAATCTTGATGAGAAATACTGTATCAAAGCATGGCAGCTACATGCATTGCTGGAGTAATGTGGTCAGGAAGCCTTTATTTTGGTTCCAATTTCTTCCCCATCCTCCATTTCTTCTTCACTAGCTCCTCTCTGTATGTCACATGGGGCTAATAACCAAAAACAAAAAGAGTAGGACCACGCCCAATCCAATCACATTAACTAGGGATCTTCAAACACCCACTGGTTTGATTCAGGTTTTTTTTCCCAATGGTCACAACCAGGGAGCTTGATTTTTAAATATGCCATTCAGCTGTTTGGGGACAGTTCAGGCCTGTTCATTGGGTTACTTCTCATGAGTTTAAACAATTCACTACAGGGCAATCAGCCATATTTCTTGCATGTGCACTCTGTACAGCCTGAGGAAAGTCCCTACCAGTCCCTACCTTCCCTACCAGACCTGTCTTCATTGTTTGCCACTTGGCAGTAAATTGCATAAACGAACAAAAAGCAGATCACTCACTGATGATAATTTATTTTTTATGTTACCATTTGATTTTACTGAAGTCCATGTTGTCAAGTTTATATCACACATGGGCTTTTTCACACAGCCTTATAGCCATTGTAGTACCCCCCAAAAGAAGGGAGGTCTGGGTGGGAGGGAAATCTTTTTGACTAGAGGTTTTAAAGTATATAAATTGTATTCCTCTGGCTGGGCCTAGTAGTTTTTTGCTGAATTATTGTATGGGGGGTGGGTCTGCTACCGTGACTATGGTTAATGCTAGGTGTGACTAGATCTAACTGTGGTTAATGCTAGGTGTGACTAGATCTAACTGTGGAGTCTACAGCAGGGAAGGCCATGATGGGGTCAGGGATTCCGGTGCTGGTGGGGTGGGGGAGGTATGATGGTAGGGCAAGGTTTTATAAGGGGACAGAGATATGGCCATGCTTGGTCTCCTTCCATCCTATGCCCCATCCCAAGAGATGCTGGTAGTGAGGTGAGGATGGTTTACCCTTCTCCAACAATGATTTTGTGTAATGTCAGGTCTATCAATAATAAGACGTTGACCTTGCAGGATTATCTTGCAGGTCAAAATGTAGACCTGGCATGCATGACTAAGACCTGGGTGCGGGAGAGTGAGTCTCTCACCCTGAATCAGCTGGTCCCTACAGGTTTTTGGGTCCTTCATCAGTCCCAGACTAATGGGCAGGGGGGTGGCAATGCTGATCTGTTACACTTTCTCCTTCAGGGTACTCCCTGCACCAAATATTGCCGGCATTATATGTGTAGGCCTTGTGTGGAATGCTGAGGAGAGTTTGGCTATCTGGCTGGTGTACTGACCACCTAACGCATCAGCAGATACCTTGCCAGGCCTACTGGAGGTTGTATCGGGCTTGGCATTGGAGCACCCTAATCTTTTAGTCCTGGATGACTTCAATAACCATGTTGATGATGCAGCTTCCTTGCAGGCTAGGGACCTACTGGGATTCTCCCAAATTGTATCAGTACCCACACACCAAGCAGGCCACACACTGGACCTTATTTTTGGGATGGGGATAGATGTGAATCTGATAGCTATATAGATGCAGTGCCATGGTCAGATAACTTTGCCCTGAAGGCCCAGCTAAGCGTCCCAACCCCTCCCTGTTTAAGCAGTGAGCCGATTTATGCTCACCTGCATAGTCTAATGGATCCAATTGGTTTCCAAAATGCTCTGCGGGATCCAATGCCCCCTGACCTTTCATTAGATGAGCTGATGGAGAGCTGGCACAGCTGGCTCTTGGAAGCCATCAACAAAATTGCCCCCCAGCATCCTCTTCACTCTTGCACCAGCTCCCTGGTGTATCTTGGACCTGCGGATGAAGCAAGAGCTAAGAAGGTTAGAGTGAGGGTGGCAGCATACTCGCAACAAAGATGCAAAAACATCTTGTAGGATGTTCACGAAAACCTATGAGATGGCAATGAAGGCCACTAAGAAGGAATTCTATGTGGCCTTCATTGCGGCCTCTCACACATGCCAGTTATTTAGAACAATTAGATCAAAAACCTCCCTGCCTCAAGGAAAACAAAATGATAAAGAATTGACCATTGGCTCTGAGGCATTTGTGGGCTATTTTGTTAACAAAGTCTTGTTGCTTCGCCGCAACCTGCTAGCCACAGTTAAAACAATGAGTGAACTGAAAGACCCTTGGCCATCTTCTGGTTCTGTTTTGGACCAATTCAGCCAATTCTCCCAGGAGGAGATTGACAGGACCCTGGCAGCTGTGAAGCCTACCATGTGCATCCTGAATCTATGTCCATCTTGGCTTGTTAAAGCCTGCAGAGATGAGATTCAGACTCCCCTGGGGAAAATTATCAACTTGTCTCCAGAACTAAGGTTTAGGTTTGATAGAAGGGACTGGACAGGAGGTTGAAAACTGCCAGTCTAGCCAAACACAAAAGGATTATCACTCCTAGAAAGAGAAGTATATTTCTTACCCAGTTGTTCAGAGGGTTCGACTCAGAAGGGACCCTGGTTTGTGTGAAAAGGGAAATGGTCTTAGACTCCTCAAGAGTATAAAAGGGAAAGTTATAATCCCACAAGGGAAATACTCAAATACAGGAAGAAAGTACTAATTTCCAGGAAACTAAAATCGTTTTATGAAACTTCATTAAGACACATTGTTGCTGAAAGAAATCTCCAAGACAAACACACATCTCACAGTTAAGAATGGAGTCTCTACAAATATAACCTTCAATCATACTCTATTGCCTGTTCAAAATATTCTGATTTGTATAATCAACAACCGTTACCTCAACTTCTTGTCCCCTGCGCTATTCCTGATTCAATTGTGCTGTTCAATAAAACCAATCCTTTTGTTTGAACTTTACTTCTCTTGTCCCCTGCCCTATTCCTGATTCAGTTGTGCCTGTTCAATAAAATGAACCTTTTTGTTTGAACTTTACTGCCTGCCATTTCCAAAGGGATTTATAAGAGGGCTCCTGCTGAGTTACAATAAATCTCTGGACTGGGCAAAAGCCAAATAACTTCTCTATCAAAGGGTAGAACATGCAGAAAGTTATATTTCTATAATAGAAACACGCTACTAAGAGGCTGCTCAGATAGAGTGGGGAACAGTGTTTTGGCATGAAAATCTGCCTCACAGAGAAGAAGAAGCAGGGGTTCATCATACTGTCCCTGACATTATTGCAGCAGGCACTGTAGTCATAAATTATTAGCTGCCATCAGGAATTATTTAACTGGAACTGTTGATGTTTTATGAATTATTTATTGTTAGAATTACTAACAATTGTTTTATTAAATGTTGTAAGCCGCCTTGAGCCTTCTTGTGGGGTAGGGCGGGATATAAACTGGATACATAAATAACATAACCCTGGGCAAGAACTGATTTCACCTACTGTGCAGCTACAATAGTGACTTGCAAAGCAGAAGGAAATGAAACTATCCCGCAAGAGCTACTGTGTAGCTGCAAAAGCTTTGTTTATGAGTAATCATGGCTGTTGAACAGTGGGTTTGCCTGCTGAAGCTATTTGCTGTGAAGCTCGCAGCATCCCTACTGTTAACCAAAGTTGAACAGGCTGTCTTGAGGAGACACCTCCTGCACCCAGTCTCCGGCCATTAGAATGTTAATCAAAGACTCTAAAGGATTTCAAATCAGCATTTGTCAAGGAAAGGTTCTCTTGCTTACGTCTTGGATTATTTGAAATTGTTCGCCAAAGTCACACATCTCCAATCAGCCCAATATGATCCCCAAGCAGGGCTCCTCTGTACCTGGATACCTCCCCGCTTTTACCCTGTTTGGAAATGTTCACAGGATCCAGAAGTGCTCACTCCTCTTTACCTGGTCAAGTGACACATTTGGATGCCCATCTTGATCCATCATCTCTTTTCAAAATTCAGAAGAAAAGAACCTGCTTTATTTTGGGACCTGGCATCTTGCTGTATAACTGGCACAGAATCTGTCCCCATAGTTCAGTTTTTACTGGCTCCAAACTATAGTGTTTGTAGTACAGATGCTAAAAACCACATCAGGTGCACCTTCCCCTTTTCACTCTGAATTATTTTGGATTATTTGCAGCATGGATGCTTGGACCCCTGCCTTGTGAAGTAAGCCTTTGCTTGGACCTGCTCAGCTAGGCCATTGGAGCCCTCCCTCCCTCTCATATCTTGACTTCTCAAACCTTTCTTCTGTCTTGGCTGGAGTAACTAGCTCCTTTGGGGGCTTTCGAATATTGGGCATTACAGTGGATTCTTGGTATTATTTAATCAGCTTGAGTTGGGTAGTTCTTCAGTCCAGATATTTGTCTTATTCCCATCAATAAACTGTTTCTGATTCTACTCCTTGTCCTCAGTGTTTCTTCCAAGCTTGTAGATGTATGTGCTTGGCCGCTTTGTTAAAAAATTCCTTAACAGGCGTTGTGGGGATCCTTGCCCCACTGGGAGCATTCCTTCAAGATGGGTGCAGAGCCTAAGGCAGCAGTTCCTTCAACACGGGAGTGAATGACAACAGGAGGAGGATTTTGTTCTTTGTGTTTAGGCTATTTGGGGAGAATGGACACAACAACATTCACACTAACAGATGCCTAGGACAGACATGTGTTCTGTCCACACGTGGTGACACTACATATGGACCTGGGGATCCCCTGGAATTACAGCTCATCTCCATAGTACAGAGATCAATTCCCCTGGGGGGGAAAATGAATGCTTTGGAGGGTGGACTCTATGGCATTGTACCCCACTGAGGTCCCTGTCCTCCCCAGGCTCCATCTCCAAATCTCCAGGAATTTCCCAACCTGAGCCTTGCAACCCTAGCACCAATCTATTCTTTCCTTTAATTTGCTCATTAGGAAAGATAAGCCCTCAGTACACTAGCAGGGAAGCCAGGGCCGCCCCTCCGCGCAGGGCTCTTTTTGTAGCAGGACCTCCTTTGCATATTAGGCCACACCCCCAAATGTAGCCAATCCTCCAAGAGCTTACAGAGCTCTTCTTACAGGAGCTACTGTAAGCTCTTGGAGGATTGGCTACATTAGGGGTGTGTCACTTAATATGCAAATGAGTACCTGCTACAAAAAGAGCCCATTTAGCCACCTAAGTGGCTGCATTATTCAGATGCAGGACACCTGTGTGCTAACAGAAAAATGAAAATGCTTGCCTGGTTTTCTTGCATTTGGAATAATTGTCACTGGAAGCAAAGCAACAGGGCTAGGGCCTTCCTGCCCCTCGGTATTCTTTCTTCTTAAAAACTGCTGTCCACCTTCAGTAAATGAAGAGCTTTAATGTTAGGTTTCACTCCAGGACCTATCAGAAACCTCTGGATTCTCCTAGTTCTGTGCCAGTTTTTGGATCAACCTTCAGGACCTCCTCAGGTGCCACAATTATTCATTTTGAGACATGAAAACTTTTTTTTTTTAACATTTGTAGTTCTCACAGCCTTGGTGAATCCTATACTGTGTTTATTTCCCACACAGTGTCTTGTTGTATCATATCGTGTAAACTGTAGACTGGTTACAAAATAATTTTATGAGCAAAAGGTTTTACAAGACAATGTTACAGCAAAGCTGCTTCTTGAGTCGAGAGACTTCAACACAAATATCTGTTGGATGCTCCCAAACTCCCTGTCATGGAATAATTCACTCATTGCACCATTCTACACAGACTGCAGTTTTATCCCTAAAAATTTAATGAGAAAATATTCCAGTGCGTTAGCACTCCAGAAAGAAGAGGAAAAGAAAAGAAAAACACATGATGGGCATCAAAGAGGATTCAGTTACTTATGCTATGAAAATCGCAGAGCAGAATGAGTCTTATGACGACTGAGTAATACCCGGTCACTGGTGTGAGAGATCACTGTGACGGAATTACTTTCCTCACATGAATCACTTGTCAAAGAGCATGTGAGGGGGGGGTGTATGTTGAAGGTACAGGAGGTGCAGAGGTTATTGCAGAAATCACAGTAAGCTGACATTTTGCAAGGGTCATGCTTTCAGTCTGCATTTGGAAGGAGTGGTGAGGATGATGTTAAGTGTATCCTCCAGGTTTTCCAGTCAATGCTTGCACAGTAATGATAATGTACTATTAGAATATTGCATGTTGTCATTGGAAGCCCTGCTTCAGTGACAACATGCCATCTGAGGCTAGGTGGGTGGTGACCCAAGACAGGGCTTTCTCAGTTGTGGCACCAACACTTTGGAACTCCCTCCCCAGGGAGATTCATCTGCCTCCCTCTATCGGTGTCTTCTGCCCACGGATGAAGACTTTTTTGTTTGGTTTGGTACACCCCAGCAAGGGTTATTGGCTGTCCTTCCTAGTTCTGACATTATTTATGTGTTTTTATTGAAATGTTCTAGGATTTAAATATTGTTTTAAATTGTTGAAATATTTTAAAGTGCACTGCCTTGGGACCCTGATTGGGTGGAAAGGTGGCATAAGATGATGATGATGATCATGATGCCAGTTTCTATCAATTGTTATTGAAACTACTGAAATGGGTTGCTCTCACAAAGGTTCTTCTACGGTAACTGACACTACTTCCATGGTGTATATTTCTATTCATATTTTACTAAGTTATAAAATGGCTCTTTGGCCTTGTACTCCTCTGTCCGCTTATATCCTCAGTGTGATTCCAGAATGGCTAAATAACCACAGCCAGAAAGACAGTGAGGCTGCACATTATAAACTCCTTGTTTTTTGTTGCCGAAGAAACATGAGGACTTTGCATCACATGTGCAATGGGAGTTTTGTGCTTCCCAGACATACCCCAGGCTGTTTTCTGTTTGTGACCAAAGAAGGCAGAGAAAAGAAGCTTCAGCCTCTCCTCCCATCTGTTTTCACCTCTGTAAAGCATTCCCTGGAGCAGATGCTGGCTCCATTGTAAAATTAATGTTGCTTATGTGGCTACTCATAAGTTTCACAACAGAGCCAATAGCTGTTCCACATACTGTTTCATAGCGTATATTTGTATTTTACTAACTTTAAAAGGATGGATCTTTGGCTTTAAAATTCTAAAATCTTCCAAGTGCCTATCTCATCTGCCTGCTTACATCCCCTCTGTGATACCAAAATGGCTAACCAATTGCTGCCAGAAAACGATGAGGCTCTTGATAACACAGGTCCCCTGTGACAAACCATTTGCTATTGGACAATACAACCTGTGAACTGTGAACACTCTAGTTTTTCATGAGAAGCAAAATATTTTTTCTAATTCTACAAAGTATTTTGTAGCTATCTGATATGGCGGTATTTACTGTTCTTTCATCCCTTTCCTTCTGGCTGAACTGTCTTGTCAGTAATCATTGTAGCAATTCACTTGATAGGATTATAGTTTGAATATCTCTGTTTGTCCATATGTCCATCCATCTTTCACTATCTACTGTTCTCCGCATACTCCGTCATTAAGAGGTTATTTTCTAATGGATATAAATGGACAGGGATTTGACTTGTCCCCCTGCAAATCAATGAAATGCAGTTCTTCTAAATTCATAATGCTCCTGCCAACTAAAGAATTCTTAGCCCTGACCTGGAAAGCCCAGGCTCACCTGATCTTGTCAGATCTTGCCAGCTAAACAGGGTTGTCTGTGGGTCAGTACTTGGATGGGAGACCACTAAGGAATACCAACATTGTTATGCAGAGATGGGCAATGGCAAACCACCCCTGAACATCTCTCTTGCCTTGAAAACCCTAGAGGGTTTCCATAAGTCAGCTGTGACTTAACTTTTTTAAAAAACAAAATCTTATTCTTGGCCAAAGCTGAACAACAGACAAATTGATTTTTTTAAAAACTTCTGAATGGTTGAAATATCATGAAAACAAATGCAAGTGAAATTTTCATATAGACATTTGGCCAGATGACCTGCCAAGGACCTTTACTTCGATAAAATGCCACTTCATTGGCCTAAGTAGCTGAAGGAGGAAAATACATCAGCGGGGCTTTTTTTGTAGAAAAAGCCCAGCAGGAACTCATTAGCATAATAGGCCATACCCAACAGCAGGAACTAATTAGCATATTAGGCCACACCCCTGACAGCACAGCTCATTCACATATTAATCCACACACCCGTGTTACCAGAAGTGTGGTCACCCAGCCACACCTACCTTTTGCTTTTTATTCTCCTTACCTTGTTTGTTGACAAAACCCAGGGCTTTTTTTTGGAGCAGGAACTCCTTTGCATGTTAGGCCACACACCCCTAATTGTAGCCAATCCTAATGAGTTTCTGCTGTTGAGTGTGGCCTATTATGCTAATGAGTTCCTGCTGGGCGTGGTCAACTTGGGAGCCAGCCGGAACTCCGTTCCTGTGCGTTCCTGCCCAAAAATAGCCCTGGACATCAGTACAAAAAAGAAAATGAAACCTTTACACAATCACTTCTCAGACGGTGAGATGTGACTATATGTCCAGATCTTAACTCTTAACAGCAGATGGTTCTGCACCTCTATTTGTGGGTGGAAGGCTACCAATCATTTCCACTGACAGAAGGGGGGTGGTTTTTACCAAGTCCCCCCTCATACTGTTCCGGGGGGTCCTTTGTCACCCCCCAGGAGCAGCATTTCAAGGGGCATTTTGGATTTGTTGGTTGGGGGAAAAGAAATCATGCTCCACTGACAGAAATATTTCTGTCAGATAAATTTTCAGAAGAATCTAAGCCCATCTATTTTGATTGATAGTGTTCTGTAACATAAGGATTCCTGTAAGAACACAGCTACACAGTGCATTGCAAATGTGTTCTCACAACTGAATTTGGTGAGAAAATATACATGTGGAACATTTGTAGAGGAAAACCAGCAGGTAGGAGGAGCAACACAACCCTTCCTGTACCCATCCCACAAACCTTCTCAACCTCTTCCTCCACCTCCCCCTGTTGTATTTACTTCCAGTCTCATAGCCCAATCAAAAAATAGGTTAAAATTATTGGAGATATTGCAAGGAACAATAATTGGGCAGAAGGGTTAAGTATTTCCCTTTCTATCCAATAATTCTCCCCTGCAAACACCTTCCCCATCCCCTGCATTAACATTGCAAGAGAACCACAGAACTGGGAACCCTGAGTTTGTTTCATTCCAAGTATTTCTTTCCTTGTCAGTGGTTCTCCAACTTGGTCATTTCTGTTTTTCAAGGGGATGACCAGGGCTATTTTTGGGCAGGAACACACAGGAACGGAGTTCCGGCTGGCTCCCAAGTTGGCCACACCCAGCAGGAACTCATTAGCATAATAGGCCACACCCAACAGCAGAAGCTCAATAGGATTGGCTACATTAGGGGTGTGTGGCCTAACATGCAAAGGAGTTTAAAAAAGCCCTGGGTTTTGACAACAAACAAGGTAAACAGAATAAGAAGCAAAAGGTGGGTGTGGCTGGATGACCAGACTTCTGGTAACATGGGGGTGTGGCCTAATGTGCTAATGAGCTGTGCCGTCAGGGGTGTGGCCTAATATGCTAATGAGTTTCTGCTGTTGGGTGTGGCCTATTATGCTAATGAGTTCCTGCTGGGCTTTTTCTACAAAAAGAACCCTGGCGATGACACACTGCATGAGTGAACAAACTGTTGGAGTGAGCAACCCAGCATGCCTAGACATTGGAGGGTGCTATATCCCTCTAAGGGTGTATAGGTATTATCTCTTCGAATAGGATGCCTCTTTTACTCCCACACACCTGATGCCGGACAAGCTGGCCATTGGTGATAGGGAAAGTACTCTTTAGATTACGGTTCTGTCTCTCAACTGCAAATGGAATGTGAACTGGATCTACTTGAATAAATGTTAAGTTTACCTTTTTTGCAGTATACTTCTTCAGAGGCTTATTTACTGCACTCAGTATCACGCTTCTACGACTGGTGAAAACTCTGCAGTATTAACCAAATATCCCAATCCAAGCTCCAGTGAAAAATACTGAATCTGTGATAAGAACATTCTCTCCAGTGTGTTTAATTATTCAAACATTCAAGTCACTAGCTGTTACTGTGGAAGACGGGATTGTATGTGAGAAGATACTGGTTGGCTGCCATGAAACTTCAGGAATGGTCTCTGTGCACCACTTTCCCAGCTCTCAGGGAGACCTTTGCTGTATAAAACAGTTATTGTGTATCTAACAGTAGAGACTGACAGTGTAGGCTACAATTTACTTTGTATGGCAGATGCTAAATTATTCAGAAGTCCTTATATTCCAGTGAATATTTTCTTACAAACCTATGGAAAACAGTTCCCATACAAATAATATTGAATGAGGCATACTATGAAAGTTAAAGGACAGAGTTTCAGCCATATCTTTGAACTTCCATGCTTTTCCTTATTAGTTTGTTACCGTTTTTTGTGGTTTAACAGATAAAAAGCAACTGGTAGGGAGTTGCATGACTTTTCATGTAACTTAAAAACATGAAATCAGCTGGTTGCTCTGGACATTGCTGATATTATAAAAATGACAACTGAATGGTGAGGATAATCTGGCTCTTATTTTATCATTAAACAAAAGATAGTCTGTGGAGTGCATTTCAATATATATTGTTTTCATAACATGGATATGTAGCAGTATTTATGCTTTCTTAACTAAATACTTTGTATTTTCACATGTTCTGTTGTACAATTTAAAGTGATACCCAAATATACTTGTAACAATAAAACTCTCTGTATTGATGGGTATAGGTAGGTAAGTAAGCCTAGTTCACCAGGAGGACTCAAGGGAGGAGTCAACTAGTCAGAGAAGACATCTCTTTAGCAGCAGTGAGATTTGGGGTGCAGAAAATGAAGCAAAGTGTGAGAACCAGGCTGTGAGGTGTTCTTTACCCAGAGGAGATCATTAGTGGGTTTCATGCCCTCAAGAGATCTTCAGACCCAGCACAGTCCTATTCCTCTCTAGTGACAATCTCTCAGCACACTCCAAATCCTTACTGTGAGCAGAGATACTGCAAAACCAGGTGACTGAGGAATGGAGCTTCCCTATCTGTGGACAAGGTGTGTAATAAGAATAAAAGGTCTGTACAAACTTATTATGTATTTATGTTATTTAATCTCAACATTGGAAGGGACCACCAAGGTCATCTAGTACAACTCTCTGCCAGAGCGGGAGCTACAACTATAATAGCCTCAAGAAGTAAGTATCCAATCAATACTTTAAAATCCACCACCTCACATGAGAGACTGTTCCAGTGTTGAACACACTTCACTATCAGGAAGTTCTTCCTCAAATTTCTTCAGGCTATGGGAACTGGATGGTTGGTGACCTTCTTCTCTAACCACACAAGAAACCATCAGAGTGCTCATAATACTATAAGCAATATATATTTTTAAAGGGACCCTTTAAAATCCTTTTAAACCACAGCTGCAAATTCTTTTATCAGCCTTTTTTTTAGAGAAAGAGAAGGATCTATAGTTTTCTCTTTAATGCATAATAGCCCAAAATATTGTTTTACATTTCTTGAACATTCAAGATAAAGCAAGCTACACATTGAACTAGTTCTTAGTACATTTTCAAAATGATGGATTTTCAAATGATACAGTAATCTTGTTAATCTGACCTTCACTATCAGGAAGTTCTTCCTCAAATTTCTTCAGGCTATTGGAACTGGATGGTTGGTGACCTTCTTCTCCAACCACACAAGAAACCATCAGAGTGCTCATAATACTATAAGCAATATATATTTTTAAAGGGACCCTTTAAAATCCTTTTAAACCACAGCTGCAAATTCTTTTATCAGCCTTTTTTTTAGAGAAAGAGAAGGATCTATAGTTTTCTCTTTAATGCATAATAGCCCAAAATATTGTTTTACATTTCTTGAACATTCAAGATAAAGCAAGCTACACATTGAACTAGTTCTTAGTACATTTTCAAAATGATGGATTTTCAAATGATACAGTAATCTTGTTAATCTGACATCTACTTAATCACTCAGTGTTCACTGAATAAATATCCTCATTCTTCCATTATTGCCACTCCATTTATGCCTGCCCGTTTTCATTACAAATAGAAACATTTTAATCAATCCTTGCTAATATTTTCCCCCTTAAACATCCGCTGCCCCCATACATGTGCTTCCAATATATAAACCATATCAGTACCATGGGTGGCCTCTAGTTATTCAAATTTTAATAGAACTTTTCTGCTTTAAAATTACTAGAAATTAAACAAACAAATCACTTGATTATTTTTTTAGTTTGTGATGCAAAATTGTCCTAGCAGCATGGTTTATTTACACTTAGGAAGTACAACTGATACATTAGCAATATTGAGTCACTGACAGTGCAGTCCTAAACTGAGTGACACCATTCTAAACTCACGGACTTCAATCTATTAGAGCCATGTAACTCTGTTTCCGATTGCACTAGGATTTCTATACCAATTCCAAGTTCACTGAGGCAGCTCAGCCCTCAATTCTCATATTTCTAGCCCAACAGAATGCAGAGAGACCACAGAAAAGTGGCAATGAAACCCCAGCTGAATTCTCACAAGGGAAAAAAAACAACGCAGCCAGTGTGAGGGAAGTTTCCCATCACCTGGCTATGACTCAACCAGAGCAGTATCCAGTACCTCAGTGTTTCCAGGGACACATGTTCCTCACATACTTAAGCCTCTGATCAATAACAAGCAGAATCACTTATGGGCACTATCCTGGATACAATTAAACAGAATAACTACAGAATAGCAACACTTGTCACCAATTGCTTGGTGCATTAAGTGGTGAACTTTGTTTCTTATGCTGAGTAGCCCGGGGTTGGGCTTTGTCACATATGCTGCCATAGAAGGGAGCAAATCAAACCTTGCTTTTGTACATGTATGGATAATTTCATCCTATAATGTACAAAACTTTGGCTTTTTTTAAAAAAAAATCTATTTGATAGACTAGCTGGGCCTTCCACTTACTTTTTTTTTGGTTTTAATCTTAACTTACAGCCCCAACCTTTGTCAAGTATCCCTTGACACTCCTGGTTTCTATTCACTAATCATATGACACACATCAAGATGTCAATAAGTTATTGAATAGATGTAGGCAGCATCTAGGAAAGATACTGATGTAATCTTCCAGACTTATCTACCATCTGTCACATTATAAGTTGAAACGAGCAATATGAAAATTGTGCCAGCAGTAGATGATTCTACAGCCGCCTCGGGCCATTTGATTTTCCTCCAATAAATTGTATGTTCTCTTAGGTCAGAGATGACAAGCTTTATAATATTCTTAATTAACTATTTGTTAGATGCTTATGAAAATACTGCTTATTGCACAGTTATTCTCTAAACAGTAGCCTTTTGTCTCCATGGCTATACAGAGACTATTCGTCTACGGGGGAATATGGCTCATGTTTTTATTGTTGCTCTGTTGGCAGTAAAAGCCTTACTCATATTTTAGTGAAAAGTAAGATATGTGTTGTCATAGTTTTACAGGGCTGAAGAATAAACACAGATGTCACAATAACAGATAACGTTTGTAATCATTTCACTACTTACTTTTGTTGACTCAGCAAGTAAGATTTCGTTTATCTAATAATCAGCATAGAAAATGCTTGAGAATGGAAGCATTCTGAAATTTTGTTCTACACAATAATTCCTGAGCTTCTTCTATCATGATAAATTGACAGTGAATCCTTACCAAATATCCTGTTTACATTTTAGAGAGAACATTGTGGCTGCTCCTGATGTCCTTTTTTTTGGTATGGTATCGACTAAGTCTTGAACCCAAACCATTTGGGACTTGAAAAGTAAAAGCAGCATTTTGAATTGTGCTAAAAAGACAAACGGGCAGCTAGTACAGGAGTGATATTATCCTTGCATCCCTGACAATAGCCTGAACCAACTTTTGCATTTGGGACCAAATGAAGTTTCCAGACAGCTTTCAAAGGGACCCATGTAAAGTACATTGCAGTAGTCTAATATGGATGTGATCACAGCACAGATCACCATGGCCAGATCAAGTTTTTTGAGAATAGCTGTGTAGTTGATGAATCAGCTGAAGTCTCATCCCAGCTGCAATATTCCCTCTAAGCTGTGGAGTCTTGTGAGCAAAAATCCTACTTTTTAAAAATTATTATTATTATTATTAAAAAAATTTATTAAAAGAGAAATCCAGTATACATAAACAAGATTGCTGTTTGAACAATAATACAAACTGTCAGTGCAGATATATATTTCACAATGCCATCTATTAATTTGTCAGCAGTAACATCCTATAACCAAATCCTTGTCACTTTCTTGTGATATTCCAATTGTTCTACTATTACTACAATACTAACGTATAATAAATCCAGATATATTTTAGAAGGACCACAATAATAAATCATGAGAGTGCTCAGACCATTCGTGGGACTCATATTTATCTGCTACTTTGTCCATCACAAAGTGGTCCCAACATTTATTTCTCCACTGAGCAATAGAAGGATGCTCCGGATTTTTCCATGAGGCAGCAATAGAGAGCCTTGCCGCAGCTAATAACGTGGCGGCTAATTCAGTAATTTTTACTTCCGTTTCATCAATGCTATTTCTTGAATTAAGAAGCAAGATAGCCGGATCAAGTGGGATGTCTTCTGTTGTAATCTTCTTTATTTCTTCCAATACTTGGGCCCAGAAGTCTTTAATCTCTGTGCAGGTCCACCAACAGTGGAAGAAATCACTTTTGGATCCACATCCTTTCCAACAGTTGGAGTTACTTTGAGGATACATATGCTTCAGTCTATCCGGGGAGAGATACCACCTGGTAATCATTTTAAAAAATTGTAATCTTATATTGAATACTTTTGATTTGTTTGGGTAAGAGCTCCAAATGTTAGACCATTGCTGTTCAGTTAGATTAATTTTCAAATCTTTGTTCCAGGCTTTTATGTTATTAAGGGTCATACTTTTTTCTGTGTCCCAAATGACCTTGTATAAAAGTGAGAGCAAACCTTTAGAGCCCAATGATCCTTTACTCAGTATTGCGACTTGGCTACTGCATAAATTAGTTGGCTCTGGAGCCATCCTTCCTGAGCGGAGACAAAAATGTGAGCCAGAGGCTAAAAAACTGTGAGCTAGCTCACACTAACTCAGCTTAGAGGGAACACTGCCCAGCTGTCTTCTCTTCCTTCCGCACAATTAAAAGCTATGACTCCTTCTCATTTTTTCAAATTGCACAAGCATTCAATTATGCAACGGTCGCCTCTAGATTGGATTACTGTAACTCGCTCTGCATAGGGCTACCCTTGAGGTGGATCCGGTAAATGCAACTGGTTCAAAATGCAGCTGCAAGGGTCCTAACCAGTAGCCAAGTCGCTCACTCACAACTTTAATGCCAGTAGCCCACAAAGTAGAATTTTTGCTCACACGACTCCACAGCTTAGAGGGAACATTGGTCCTAACAGTGCATATCCAGCTGCATTGGATCCAGATTGCAGACTGGATCAAGTTCAAGGTTCTGGTGTTGACTTTTAAAGCCCTTAACAGTCAGAGACCAGCATTTGGGACCACCTGTCCTGGTATGTCCCCCATAGAGTGTTACACTTGAGTGATCAAAATCTACTGGTGGTCCCCTGCCCAAAGAGCGTCCATCTGTCCTGGTGGAATATTCCTGGTGGAAATGCAGGATTTAGTACAGTTCCACAGGGCCCACAAAACAGAGTTGTTCCACCAGTTAGGTTGCCTCCCCCTCCTCTTTCTTTTCCCCTCCCCTTGTGTCCCCCCCATTCGCCTTCGCAGTTATCTGAACATTGCTTTTCCATGTGCCATCTGGAATTTTATAGAATTGTTGTATTTATATTGTATTTTACTGCATGTATTGAACTGTATGCTGTTTCAGAGGTTTTAAATTCTATTTTATGGTTGATGTTATCCACTCTGAGCTGGCTTTGGGGAGAGCAGGCCGTAAATGAAATAAAATTAAATAGCTTTTTAAAAATTATTGCAAATCTGTGTTCTCTGGCCCTTATTACTGCAATGTCACTTTTCTCAGTCTACACAACATGAAAATGTACTTGGGTCCATGTACTTGGGTAACCAATGTGATAGTATTTTATCTTTTTAATAGTCTCAATTGATTCCCATTCTAGATTATGAAGCCTTATTTTATCCAGTTTGTACATCTAGTTTACACATCTATTCTTACATTGTCCAACTATATATACTTCTCCATATCATCTGTACTTCAACCGTCAGAGGAACCCCTGGTATAATATGACTTCTTTGCTGAATTATTACCTGGTCACACTGAAGAGCTCTAATCTAACCCAGTTCCTTTTTTACCCTGCTCCTGTCAGTATTCTTTAGGCTGAAGCTGCTCATCTCACAGTTGTTTTTGGAGTGGTTTGATTTCTTTGACAAGTCCAGGCATGCATCTCTCATTCAGAACTTGCCAATGTGCTGGTCCTTAGACTTCATTGTCGTACATTTCAGACTTGTACAAAATACCTTTATGATCAGACAATCCCACCAGCAAATTTTAGGAATTATAACCCATCATTGCTTTCTTACACCATTTTGTTACAGAAGCCCAAAACAAATCCACACAGGAATCTTTTGTCTGACATTCGAGACATATAGAGGTAAACAAACCTTCCCTTAATTCTGGAGACCTTTAATATAATACATTTTTTTAAAAAATCTGCCATCTAGAAAAAACAAATAAGTGCTTACTCAATTTTACATTACCTTTATACTGTGCTGAGCCTAGGGCAATTCAAACACAATAAATGCATGGTATCTTGCATGCACAGCACAGTTCATACATCAGTGAGGGGCATCTGTGCTGTTCCAAAAGTACTGAATCCAAATGAAAGTATCATTCTTTAAATACTATATGGGTTCAGTCACATGCACGTGATAAAGTGTGGGGGGGAAGTGAGGCTATTTCCTCTGGAATAAACCCACAGTTGTGCGATCACACAGTCCTTGGAAGCTGCAGGCACAGCCCGCCACTACATGATCAGACACAACCCCGGGTGAGTCGGGGTTTTTTTCCTGTTTGTTTCTGATGTGCTTAAATGAGGAATCGATTAATCACATCTCCGTACTGAAGGCTCCCTATGGAGTTTGTGATGATGCGCATACTGAGAAGGGGGGAAAAAACAACGGCATGGAGTCAGGATGGCCTGATCAGACCATCCCGACACCATGAGAGCGCGCTGGAGCGATCAGACAGGGGAAAGTCCGTCCGTGGCCCCTCGCAATCCATTTACTACCGGATTTTCCCCAGTGTCTTTTTACTCTGCTTCTGCGGCAGAGCGGAACGGGTTGCTGACAGGTGCGGGGCGCTTCCCAGATGTTCATGTCTGATCGCGCCCTTTAAATCCACCCGACATTCGCACCTATGTTGGGGCTAATTGTGCGTGTGATCGCAGCCTATGCTTCTCCAGATTTTACTGCCAGTGAGCACTCCATGCCCTCTGAATCAGCAATTGACACCGAATAGCGAAGTCTTTGCATCATATGGTTGTATTTGATCCACAATCAATTTGATCAGGGAAAATCCTAAAGGCAAAAAACTTCTTCAAGAAAAAATAAATCACTGCAGGAGCTTCTGCTACTTAGGGCCAAACTACACACTGCATTTTAGAACAAGTTGGGTTTTTTTTGGGGGGGCGGATCACCGAGGCTTGCGGAAGGTTTTTGACAAGCTGCTTCCTTTCTGCAACTGTAGGAGAACTTCACTGGAAAAGACAGTACTGCTAGGAAAAAAGGAAGACACAACATGAGATGGATTTACTCAATCAAGGAAGCCACAACCCTCAGTTTTAAGTCATTAATTCATAGGGTCAGCATAAGTCAGAAGTGAATTGATGGCACTTAACTCACACACAGGAGTACTGATCACATGGGACAAAAGGAAGTATTGCACATAGATTACAATAATTGATTTATGGAAGTCACTGCCAGAGGATGTAATGGCCACTAGTTGTCTCTAAAAAATTCATGTAGAATAGGTGCATCAGTTGCTGTTATGATGGCTCAACTGAATCTTGATGTTTCAGTGATAACAGCCCCCTGGATAACAATGTGGTGCTTTGGCTTTCCTGCATTGTTTGTAGGTCTTCTGAGGGCATCTCAGGGAGCGGTGGCGCAGGCAGTAAAACGCCTGCTTTAACAACACTCGAGCAGCCACTATGGCTGTTCGAGACCCACCGCGGTCGGGGTGAGCTCTCGACCCTAGTCCCAGCTCCCGCCCACCCAGCGACTCGAAAGGAGAAAGTAATTATATGCGAGAAGATAAATGGGTACCTATCCTTAGAAGGGTAGGGGGCACCCTCCTCTAGCGAGGTGTGTGGAGGAGGTGACAGCAACAGTGACGGCGGCAGCGGGATACCGGCTGCAGTGGAGTACTGGCAGTGGAGGCGGTGTGGCGACGCGGCGGCAGCATGCAACAGCAGCAGGTCCAGAGGAGTGATCCCTGGTGGCCAGAGGCAGGAACATCGGGCGGCTGTCATCAGCGGAGGTGGAGGCGCTTGATGATGTCATCTACGAGCGCGGCGGAGCCTGAGGGATGCAGCTGAGGCCGGAGGAGGATGTTAATCGTGTGCCGGCCCGCCAGAGCGCCAGAAGGAACATCCATCCAATGGACTGCCGGGAACAGAGCCAAGCCAAACCAAAGAAACATCAGCCTCCACCTGGGTGTCGGTAGGCTGCCCCATCCCCAGTACAATGTGGCCTAAGTTAGGGTGTAATGTGCTTAGCACCTCCCCATGTAAAACCGCCCAGAGACCTCCAAGGGGTTTAGGGTGGTATATGAAATCGAAGGTAATAAATAAATAAATAAATCTTGCTGGCCACTCTTTGAAACTAGGTTCTGGACAAGATGGACCATCCTTGTGATCCAGCAAGGCTGCTCTTATTAAAGTCATTCATATCCCTTTCTCCCCAATGGGGACCCAAAGCAGTTTACATCATTCTCCTCTCCTCCATTTTATTCTCACAACAACCTTGTGAGGTAAGTTAGGCTAAGGCAGTGTGACTGTAACCACTATACCACCCTGGCTCTTATATTGGTTGGACTTCATTTACTTCCAAATACCTTCTAAATATGAAGTGCTGATGTAAGAACCTTGAAAACTTTAGGTGCTAATTCCTTTCTGAAGTAGACGGCATTCCAGTTCAGTCTAGCTATCTTTGAGAATTTCAGTTTTATCCAGAATAAAATATGGCACTGAAAAATCCAAGGAGTGCACCCTCAGGCACATATGCACTCTGCTATAAACAACTTTGGACAGGCAGAAATGTAGCTGGTGAAGCATCCCCAGACATGGAGATAATTCCAGTTAGTAGGACTGCAGTTCAATCCCACACTGAAATGAGCAGTTTCACTTGCAAGCAAACTTAATGGAGGAAGTGGGGACAAAGCGGGAGGCACTCTCTGCCACGAAGAAAATTTGCTGCTGTGGCGCGGGGAGGTGGAAACAGTCTGATAGTATTAGTTACAGACACACCGCAGCATTAAGCAGCTGAGGCTGTAGTCTTGCATATGTGCCCTTCTTGAGGAAGTTTCTGCCGCCCCATTTTGTATCAAAGCCCCACCTAGGGCTGGCTGAGAAAGGCCAAGGACTTGTGGCGTCGCCGGGAAAGTTATCCTCAAGATACTGTCTCTCTCTCTCCCCCACCCCCTCTCCGCACCCCGGGCCTCGTTCCCGTCCGCTCAGCAGCAACGGCCCGCCCGAAGTGAGGGAATGGAACGCGACAGGCGCGGCGGGCGCAGGCGGCAGGGGAAGGAAGGCAGCGACCGCCAAGCCGAAGGGGAAGCCGACGGCCGCGGCAGGGGCCGCACCAGCGGCTTAGCCAGCGTGACAACCCGGGGGAAGGAGTGGGGGGGGGAGAAGGCGGGCAGGTGGGCGGAGCTTCGGCCCCTCAGGTCCGGAGCGGGTTGGCAGGGCTGAGGCACAGGAGGCGGGGCGGAGGGAGAGCCCGCCCTCGTTGCTGGGCTCGGGCTGCCTGGCTGGGACTGGGGCGAGCGGAGCTGCAGAGCGGCCGCCCTGGGGAAGGAACGTCGGCGGAGGCGCAGCTGCGGATTCTCTCCCCCCGGGGGGGGGATTCCGCGCCTTCCCGCGCCGGCCTAGCCGAGGGGAGGGAAGTGACTGGGCGAGTGGCGTGACTCCGTCGGGCCGCGGAGCTGCTTGGCCGGGCGACATCCTGTTGGGCGGCGGGAGGCCTCTTGCAGCCTCGGGAGAAAGGGGCGTGCGGGGCGGGGGCCGCTTCCCCCTCGCTCGGCGCCGTCGCCCTGCGCTCCCCCCGGCGGGGGCTTTTCCTTGATCACTGCGGCGCCTCCAGCCCGTCCTCGTTCGTCTCAACCCCTTTCCTCCCCCCGCGCACGGGATGGAGGAAGTTCAGCGCTGCACCAGCCCTGATCCGGATTGCGTCTGAGGAGGAAGGAAGCCCCCTTGCCTCCCTTCTCCGTTCAGTCCATGGGAATGTAGGTCGGGGTTGCAGCGCTGCTGAAGTGGGCTGTGTGGGTTGCAACGGCACGGTCTGCCCGAGCGGGAAAGTGGAGGTCTTCTGCCTCTCCAGGGGCTGAGGAGGTTGGAGGAGGAGGAGGAGGAAGGGGGCAGAGGTGACGGGCCGCCAGAAACGTGCTCGTCCCCTCCCCCCTCCCTTCTGGCGCTGAGCGGCGTCGGTCAGAGTGAAGTCTCCAGTGCGTTGCGCCAGGGGTGGGCGCACTCAGAAGCGCTTTCTAAATTGAAATTTAGAAAACCACGGACAGTCATTAAAAAGCAATCCATTTGCTGACTGTATATTTCCTATTCAAAGCCTATTTTCTTTCCCGTTCTTCCCTTCCCCCGTGCTTTCTGTGTTACTTCCGTCTCCTCCACGAGGATGTGCCAAGTCCATGGCTAGCTTATCGGATTTTTTTCCCCCTAAGCAAACCAAAAGAGTGAATGGCACTCTGTAGTCTAGACAGCGTGCAATGGCATGAGCGTAGCAAGGTGCTAGACTACTGGATGCTAAATAAAGCGTGCTAAATATTGACACTAAAGACCCATTCTCAGGATAAGTGAGCTGTTCCCCAAGCTTAATTTGGAAAATTACTTCACACCGTTTTCTTGATATGAATGTTAATTGTGCATCCAATGGCTTTCTTTTCTACTATGCTCCTATAATTGTTCCTGCTACTTGTGCTGGATTTGCATACGTTTCCAAACTTGCCTTTGGCTCTGTAGATATTGTCTTCAGGTTCTTTGAAAACTTGTTTTAATTTGTGCCTCCTGTTTGCGTATAGACTCTTACAACCCCATCCTAGATACTGATTTTAGTAACAGCTCCATCATGCGTTTAAGCTTGAGGTGCAGTTTGGTTGAATTCATTGGGGCCGACATATGGTGAAGCTTTAGTGGAGTGTAGTTATTTTTATATGAAGCTTTAGTGGAGTGTAGTTATTTTTAAGCAAAGTTCTTGTGCTAGTGAGAGCCGCACATTGGTATGTGTTTGGGGCTTCTTAATGCTGTGCAAGAATAGCTTTTATTAAAAGCTTATTATTTTCTTGGCAATCTAAGGTGTTTAGTTCTGGAGGAATAGATGAAATGATTGGCTGCAAGAAATTCAGTTCATGAGTGTGAGAATACAAGAAAACCTTGTGCTTTCTGGGGCCTAATGCTTGCTTCCCAGTTTTGGCGGAGTTGTGTGTGTGGATTATTCTGGCAACTGGGAGGAACAGATTTAGGGTATGAACTCTGGCCTGCAGCCTTTGAAACGCAGCTTCTTTCTCTGTGATTCAGGCCATTAATTGACCTGTGTCTATATGTGTCCATGCAACATTCTATGAGGACTACTTCTGGTATGGAACATTCTTATTATTTGGTGCAAGCTAAATTTGCAGAAATAAAACTACAAGTGTGTATGCCTTTAACCTCGCCTAGAGTTGTGTGCTGGACTTGATAGCTGTAGTGTTTAAATGGATTTCTGATTCATTTATTCATTTACTTTGTTTATAGCCTGCCCTTTTGCTGTGACATCGAGTCAGATAATCTTTTGAACTATCGCACCCCACCTACCTCACATAGTTGTTCTAAGGATAAAGTGAAATAGGAGAAAAACACTTTGAACTCCTTGGAGGAAGGACAGAATAAAGCATAAATAGGTATTTAACACCCCCAATATTAGCAATAACAAACCCTTTACCTCAAGGGTGCATCTTTAGTATGGGGTAAACAGTCCTGCGCCAAAATGAAATGCCATTAGTAAATACACTATTTGCAGTAATGGCATCCCATTTTACTATAGAAATACTATAGAAACTATAGAAAGTGGGATGTAAATCATGTGTATCTAGAGGTGTGTCATGTTGATTTGATCCCAAATAAGTTGTTTAGGATTGGGGTGCCAGTTGGGTAGGAGCAGTTTCTCTGAGCCCAACGGTGCAGTCCTGTGCAGAGTGATTGCATCTAAGCTTGCTGACATCAATGGGCTTAGACTGGGGTAATTCTGTATAGGGTTGCACTGTAGATCTGTCAACTGCTGGGACTTCGTTTAATGTTAATTCACTATTCACTATGCATTATGTGTTCATTGCTGGTTCAGGGCAAGATAACAAACTTCTAAATTTGAATATGTGGTATATGGGTAGCATCCCAGTTCAGTCCTTGTCATCTCATGCAGGGCTAGCTAGGAAAGACTTCTGCTGAGAACCTGGAAATCCACAACTAGTCATAATAGGCAGTGCTGGGTTAAGTGGATAGATGGGTTGGCAATATAAAATAGCTCCTTGTATCCTTATGCAAGGCAGGTGTAGGAAGCATTCCATCTGTGTGCAGGAATAGGAATGCATGTGGATGCGCTCACTTCTCTGGATCCAGACCCGACCTGTAAATTGCAAATAGGTGAAATTTGGGACATTTAACTTAATGGCTACTTTATATGGCACATCCAGTTCTGCAACTGGTTAATATTTGGTGCCTGTTATAACTTATTCACTTATAAATTTTATGCAACTTTAGCCAGAGACAAGTTTAATTTTGGATTAAAGTACTTGGTTTGTGATGCAAATAGTAAAAACAATGAATAAATAGCTTTGTCTTGTTGTCTAATTTGTAAGTTTAGGAGAAAGTCTCTCGACAGATCTAAAAACACAACACATCAATATGTCTCCAAAAGTAGAAAATTCTTACTAACGTGCCTTGGTCAATAACTTAGTTATGTTGTCATGGGAAATTCTACCCCCCCCCCCCCGAAGACTGCAGACAAGACAATGCTTGTCTGTAGCCTATCATTAAATGATATTCTTGGCTGCGGTCACTGTGTGATATTTGTGTTCCCTATTGGGGCACTGTTGTTAATGATACTTTGGCCCCAATTTCCAAGCAGCCTGTGCTGAAAGATTAAGGAAAAACTAAAATGAAATTATTGTGTTTAAAGAACTCATCCCTGTTTGTAAGGAAGTTCAGCATTTAACAGAGTAATATACTGGGACTCTTCCCATGTGACATAACATTAATCCTCTTGCTTATGGGAGTTGTTGCAGTACTATTTTTTTCGCTACAGAACAGTCTACATTTTAAACTTTTATGGGTGAAGAAGAAAGTGTCAGTGATCTCTCCCAACACAAGGGAGTGGTTGGCTGGGGAAATAGGTTAAGCTTGATCAATTTTGCAGTGTTTAGACAAGAACATTTTGGGCAGTCTGTCAAAATGCCTGTGAACAAAGTTAGTAGTCATCCATGCACACTTGGCTTTTAAGAAATATTTCCAGTTTAAGATAATAAATATTTCAAAGCATTTAGAATCTTTGGGGAATATTTAATTTTCTATTATATATCAGGTGCAAATAGTTGACTTTTGGCATGTTCTGAAATCCAAATCAAGGTGTGTTTAAGTGCACTTGCTTGCTTGTTGGAGTATTTACGGAGGAAAACCATCCACACAGAAGTGATTGTAGAACAATTTAATTAATGCTTATGATGTATTTCCATCTGTTCTGTTTCTGTACATAGGTGTGCAAATTCTAAATTGAGTAGCAGTAAACTTTCAGGTTTACTGTCGTATGGCCTTTGAATTTAAGAGTTGTCCTCTGCCCCTTTTCAGGAGACTCAATCCAATATAAAGTAATATGGCTGACTTCCCCATATGCATCGGAAATTCAGTGCTAAAAATTTTGAGTGCTGTATCTACAGGAAACACTTTCTGTCTCTATGAATGTGGGGTTTTCCTGAATGGTTCATAGATTCAGACATCTTTTTGCCTTTTATGCTAAATATTTTCCCTCATAACTATTGCTACTTGGATGTCTATCATAGACCATGACACTCCCATTGTTTAGAAGAATATTTTTTCCCCTTCTGACCAATTTGCAAAGAAAGTACTAGTGGCTCCATCAACTCTAGGAGGCAGAAGTAGTAGTATATTTTGATGTCCAGTTTGCATGTTCTTATTTTTTACGCAGAACAGAAACGGTGGAGCACTGGAAGGAAGCGCTTGAGTAGGAAGGCTGAGATTTATCAGTGCAGATGGTTGACACGTCTGTACAGAGCTTAATAGCTGTAGAATGCAACTTCTGCTTTGGTAGGGGGCTACTCATAAAGAATGAGTTGTTTCCACATGTTCTTTGCTTTTCCTTCCCTTTAGTAATTTCCCTTTTATTTGCATTGATGGTACACTATTGGTAATTCAGGAGCTGTTATTTTGCATTATTGTATATATGGTCATGTTCTTCTAGATCTAGGAGATTTGATGCTATGTGAAGAAATAATTACCATGTAAATAGTTCCATATGTTGGAATGTATGATAGCCCCCTTAAGAACTCCATTCTTCCTTTAGAAGGTGCTCACTAGTGAAACCATTAGATTGTGACTTGAACTTTGATTTTTCTATAGAAACAAAATGAATAACAGGTGAAATAATAAAACTTTATAAGGTACTTATTCTTGGATTTCTCTAAGCTGGTGTTTATTGTATATTTAAACTGTTTTTTCAGCACTGTATTACTTAACAGTCAAGCCAACAGGACTGAAATGTCCAAGCCTTGTTTCAGGTATAATTTAAGTATTTACCACTTCCCCTCCAACCCATCCAAATACTGCTTCTTAGGTGGTCTAGGTGTGTCTGCTGAAGCATAATTACATAAAACTCTGGGAAGTCTGTAACAATGTATGAAAATGTAAGTGGAAAGGCTTCCTAGAAAAATTGTAATTGAACCTGTCATATCGTTGTCGTTGTCCCCCCCCCATCAACACACACACAGAGGTCATTGGGTTTGGAACATTAGGTACTTAGTATGAACATGCTCTTTCTGTTGTCTTTCTATCTTGTCACAAGCCCCAACACGTATCTAGAGATTCAGACGTTTGAAGGAACACATCATAAGTACTCATTATCTGTTATGCCAAGATGACTTGAATATTATGGATAATTATGCCCACATTAATTAGGATGGCTTTCCTGTTCTCTCTGTAGAACAGCTTTGGATTGACCTTATTTTGGGTGCACAGCAGGGACTGGTGGTGCCATATGTGTGTAATTTAAGGAAAGAGTCATGCAAAAGCATCCTTAGTGTTCCCAAGGGATCCTCTTCTGAGCTCGTGGACCTTCTAGAGTTCTGTGTGCTGTCATTTTTGTTAGGCTTTTCATCATGACTTTTGCCTTTTATCAACACGCTCCAGTGTTTGAAAACAATTCACAGAAGTTAGCATCTTATAGGTTAGAGCTTTAAATGGCTTTTGGAATAATTGCACTAATCTTACATCTGAATGTTCTTTCTCCATAGGTGAAGAATGCAGGCAGAATTCAACAACCAAAGTTTTAAGACAAGTGAACATTTTATGGCAAGTACATCAGAAGGAGGTGCAACAAGGAGTAATATTCAGCTCACCTTGGAAGACTGTACCCACAAGTGCCAAGCAAATCTGACAAGGATCTAGTTGGGAGACAGGACATAGATAGAAGAGAGTATACTTTTGTATTTTCATCGTTTAAATATAAAGACAAAACTACAACAGCCATTCAACATTAGATCCTGGTGCTTTCTACATCTTTGTATTACAGTCTTTTTAACTGTTATGTTACTTACCTTGCTTAGAAACTCTCAAATTACATACACAATAAACTGAATAGAACTGTTCTATTATTATTCAGTAAAATAACTGAATGTTAAGACATTTGCCAAAATGAGTGCAGAAGGATACCAGTACAGAGCTTTATATGATTACAAAAAAGAACGAGAAGAAGACATTGACTTGCATTTGGGAGATATTTTAACTGTGAATAAAGGTACTTTAGTTGCCCTTGGATTCAGTGAAGGGGAAGAAGCAAAACCTGAAGAAATTGGTTGGTTGAATGGCTTTAATGAAACTACTGGAGAAAGAGGGGACTTCCCAGGAACTTATGTAGAATATATTGGAAGAAAAAAGATTTCTCCCCCAACTCCAAAGCCTCGCCCTGTTCGACCTCTTCCTGTTGCACCAAGTCCTGCAAAAGTAGGAACAGACAATGATCAACCAGGTTAGTTTTGTTTGTATTATTTGTTTGTGTGGTTACTGGTGGTTTCTTTCTCTCTATTCCATGTTCACTTATTCAGTCTGAACAGGAGAATGCAGTTGAATTCATACTGTGTTCAGTTACCACAGGTTACTCAAAATACTTTTAATAGTTCTGGGAGTACCTGGAATGTTCTGGAGAACCTTGGAATACCTCAGTGAAACTGTCAGGGGCCAGGACAGACAAACGTCCTTGAAAACTAGATTGTCCACAGCTCTACTGGCCTTCTGCAGTATGCAACTGACACAGAGGCATGCTGTGTGTCCGGCTAATTCTCAGAGTACCATGCATCAGAGCATTTCTCAGAATCCTCTGTTATGTGTATAGGTCTCAAGGCAGATGTGCTGTCATTGCCTACTAGGCAAGATTGAGAAGATTCCCTGAAGGAGGAAAGTCTAAATACTACTACTACTATGTCATAACATGTGGAAGAAGAAAATGCTGGTACTATTACTTATTGTATCTAAATGGCCCCTCCTTCCCATGTACACACACTACTGTTCTACTATGTTTCTTGTATACCTTGGTCAGTAATCTGCATTTAAACATAAAAAGAATAAATCCATGATGTGTTAAAATGTAAAATGGCTTTGAATGGAATTTTGCTTTTCATACTCAAAATTCATTAGTGGATATGTATCAACTTTAAAATGTGTTGTTGATTAAACTAATAATGGCCCAGATTATTTAACATTAAGTGCTTGAAGCAGAGGGTATATGTATGTATAATCAACTATTAAAATATAAGGAAGGTTTTTATAGCCCATTTTTCTCTACTGTAAGGAGTCTCAAAGCAGCTTACAATCACATTCCTTTCCTCGCCCCGTAACAGGCACCTTGTGAGATAGGTGGGGCTGAGAGACCTCTGAGAGAACTGTGACTGGCCCAGGATCGCCCAGCAGGCTTCATGGGGAAGAGTGGGGCATCAAACCCAGTTCTCCAGATTAGAGACTGCCACTCTGATGTTGTTCAATGTCCATCCCATGTCAGTGTCACATGGAATCAGTAGCATTGAACCAGTGTAAATGCTGAATCGCTTGCTAACCTCCTCTGCCCCTTTATAGAATATAATAGTGTTGTGTTCAGAACAATTTCTTGTTTAACAGAATGTTATTTATCCCACAGCAGATTCTGCCCTGTTCTGAACTGTGCCAGTACTGAAACCAGGCAGCTTTATAACTTTTTAAAGTAATGTATCTCCATTTATATAAGTTTTGTCTCATGATGGCTTCTAGTTTCGTCTGTTCTGTTCTATTCAAGCTTTCTGATTATATGCATTTTAAACAAAAGACCAAGCACAACTAGCAAATCATCTTATTATTTAAATGACTGCACTTAGCATGAATTCCTATTGCTCAAGCAACTATTCAGTAATGATGTTTGTTTTCTCCGTCTGCCACTGACAGTCACCCTGTTTCCTGTGATTGAATGTAATGACTGAATGGTAAAATGTCAGAGCATGATACCCAAGGTGGCTGAAGAAAAAGAGGCATCAGCTAATTAGTGGAATAGACTGGAACAAGTTGCAAGAGGGAACTGTGACTGCAGGATTCTTGGATCTGTATACATCCATTTTCTCCATTGGATGGGAATGCGAAATATACTCTCAAATCTGGGAGGAGGTTCACTGGGCAGTAGGCCCTCAGAGTGGAAGAGGAAATGGGGATATATAGCTTGCTGTTAGTCTGCAACCCTTACTATGTGTTTAAAATAAACACTTTCTGTATTTGAAAGCTTTCATAGAGTAGTGTAGTGCTGGAAACATGGATGTGCCTTAATACCTCACTATTGCCTGGCTGAAGGATAGGAGTGATCAAAATGATTGGTATCCCCCATATTCAAATACATACAATAATGAAATGGGATATTAACATGGCAGCCGTTCTCCTACCATTGTGTGTGTGTGTGTGTGTGTGTGTGGAAGGCATGCAAAGTTTCCCCATATTCTGTTTCTTTCTTTTCCTGCAGCTTTCTGACCCATGGAATGTTCATTCATGGGGCTGCAGCTTCTATGAAGGGGATCAGTGAGGAGGGCAAAAGAGATGAAATCAAACCAGTCCCTTCCTCAGTGGAACTACATTTGCAGAAGAGGAAGGAGGAACAATTTCTGCTCTTTGTCCTCCTCCTTCCAGCCCCTCCCCTGCCCAGTGGGTATTGTTCTCTGTGGTTCAGCAGCCCTAGGAATGATTTTTTTCAGAGGTTGGAAGGGTCTGCAGAGACAGAGACATGGGGAAATGATATCCAGTGCACACAGTAGTAGGGCGCTGCCCTGTGATAGCTGACATGTGACTGAGGTCTGTCTTGGGGGAGGGGAACACAAAAAACTAAACTGGCAGAAAGGGAATAGAAATTGTTGTTGCTCACAACTGTATCAATGTTCCAGAAAGTAATTGCATAATAGTTATCCTTCACTATATGTAGAAATTGTTGACTTTCTAATGTACCATTATATATTTGACATGTAGTTCACTCTGACGTTCTGGGACAAAATTTTAAAACGCCCTTAGATCTTGTGATGTGGGGAATGTATCTAGTGCCTCTACCAGTGGCTATATGCTCTTACGGTCAGTTTAAATTATTAAAAGTGGAAAAATTGGATTTTTCTGCTCCCAAGAGAATGAAATAGTTACTCTTTTATACAGTCCAGACACAAGTTGGCAGCAAGCCACCAGGAATCTTCCCAGGACAATAAACTCTTTCTCTGAGTGCATTTTGAGTTTGGAGATCTTGATGTAGGATTTGCTTGACTGTATTTGGTCATGTTTATATTTTCTGGGCTTAACAGTTTGAAACTGCTCTTTATCAATATGAGTAGGAAAGGCCAGGAAAGTGATGTTTCTCACTGTACAATTTGGAGTCAGACTGAAAATGAAAATGTAGTTACATTTGACTTGTATGACCTGCAGACTAAGTTGTGGTTTCTCACTGATATGTTAACTTAGAATACCAATAAACTATTTTAAACATGAATGCTCCTGTAAACCAAACTTTTGGGGATTTAACTTTTGGAGATCAAAACTAAAGCAGCCCTATGCTTGGTGCACTTCTTAATTTTTAAAAAGTATGTAGTCTTTGTTAACTTATACTGTATCATTGAAACAGATGTGATTGTTTGGGTTTCTGAAGCATTAATTTACTTAGGAGAATGTTTCCCCCCCATTTAATTTCCTATGCTAACTCGAACTTGGGTTCAGAAAGCTGACAAGGTAGTTAACCCAGAATTGCGGGGAAACCCTGTTAAATGTTATGTCCTGTCAATTCAATTCAATTCAATTCAAAACCTTTATTGGCATGGATCAGAGTCATAAACAGTCACCCTTCAGTTCATTGATTAAACACATAACTTCCTCATTATAAGGCAGTTACAGAAATTAGCCACCGCTTCAATAACCACTGTATTTTGTGAAGCCAATAAACGGTACAACATTCTGTCATCTGATTGTTTGACATCTTTCTTAAGTATGGCTTCTAGATAGACTGCCCGAATGTCATCATACAAACTACAGTGGAGGAATACGTGTTCGATTGTTTCAATCTCCTCTGAATCACAATCACAAAACCTAACAGAGTAGGGGATTTTCTTAAATCTTCCTGCTAAAACCGCAGAGGGGAGCACGTTAAAGCGGGCCAGCATAAATGCTCTACGCAACTGTGGAGAAGTCAAATCCAATAAGTATTGTGCAGGGGTGTTGTTCGGAAAACGTGCCCATCTTAAAGGGGAGCATCTACCAGAAGCCAAGGCTCTAAGCTCTTGCATCTCAATATCAATTAATCTCTGTTTGAGCAGGGGTTATGTCCTGTCTAGCAACTGGTAATAGAATAGTAATAATAGTTATCTTCAGCCTCATCACAGAAATCTAAAACATATCTTTCTAACTGTAAACAAAAACATAAATTGGTCACTGTGAAACTTCTGTTTGTGTATGTAAATAAATTTTGGCAGCAAGAGCCAATTGATATATATAACCTGAGTGACAAGTGCTGTTTCTTTTTTAGTTGCTCTGCTTTTTGTTCTAGTGATATTTGGAAAGAAGGACTGTGGATATGGACAAATTATGTGATGCTTCACATCCCAGGATCGCACCTGCTAGTGATGCTGGTGTGGGAGGCAACCATGTTATTTGCCTTAGTTCTCTTAAGCATTACTGGAACAGTAAGGGGATTCAGCCATTAGCAGGTGGTAACGTGCCACTCTGGTAATGTACATCAGACTGCCTAAATCTGATGTAAGATGGCAGGACCCTATAATTTAAGGACTACAATCAGGAACATTCGTTTACAATTTGACATGTTTATATACATGTATATTCTGCCAGTTCAGTAAATTTTGGGGGGAAGGAAGGGAGAATAATTCGTTTTCCCTCCAGTATTGCAACATCCAGTTTGTCTATAACTTGTCTTTACAAAACATGTATATGGGGTTAGCACGACCTTAGAGTTGATGAATATCCTTGTTGGATATTGCATGTGTCCACTCAGATTAACAAAGCAGTTGTGTTTAGCTGTTCCCTGATTCTAAACTTAGAGGTGTGTTTTCAAAACTTAATAGATGAAGTGGGCTTTGCTTTCACATCTCTCTTTGATGAAATTAACCAGTTGGTTGCAGCAAGGTCCGGTCTATGTTCTGTTGCAGTGTGTCCTGTGCTGTTGGTTAGAGGATTGTACAAAGGAAGGGAATGGAATTAGGGAACAATTTGCAGGATTATGCAAATCATTCCTAAAGAGGTTTCTTGTACAAATAATCGCAGGAACAGTTGCTTCCAGTGAAGTGTGGGGAAAGGTGCCATTCATCTTAATGAAGTAGCAGCATATTTTACAAAATACCAATTTTTATTAAAAGACTTCAGAACTTGGTAAACAAATTATATCTGGATGCAATAGAGTTATTATAGAATAGAAAAAAAACAAGCCTGGTGTTTTGACAACTGGGAAAAAAAATCTTTTGAAGAGATAAGTAAGTACCCACAGCTCAACATGAGGAGCTGTGATGACGACCTGTGGAGCTAGAAAGAAAACTGTCTTCAAACAGCTATTTCCTATTTTCAGACAGAAACACACTGTGAATTCTTTCTGACTATTCATAGTAACACTGCTTTTGTGGCAGATTTTTATGTCATCCAGTATGGCACCTGGGTTTTGGCCACTGTATGACACAGAGTGTTGGACTGGATGGGCCACTGGCATGATCCAATATGGCTTCTCTTTATGTTCTTAAAAGATTGGAGAATCATTAGCACTCCCATCTAAGGACAGAGGACCAAGGCTGTTGGTTTTGGTTTACTCCACACTGAGCCTTTTCCCAAGTCATTGTGAAGAAAACAGAAGGAAGGAAACTGCAGAGGAGAAGCGTGGCTGTTTGCCCTGGGGCAAACTACTGCGCAGTTACGTGATCAGACCTCCTGTGGAGGTTCCATGGAGGTTCCATGGCAAGGGAGAGGTGCCGATCACAGTACAAGCCGGCGCGCAACGAAGAAGCGCGCGCCGCGGCAAACTGTTTTTTATTTTTGTGTACATGACAAATGCGCATGCTCCGTTGGGTGCGCATGCGCATCCACAGAGACTTGGACAAAACAAAAACACCTTATTTGCAAGGGGACATGGGCGG